>NW_025960140.1:613855-670794 GCF_023159225.1 Perognathus longimembris pacificus
ATAAGGTAATTACACAGGGGAAAGGATAATGTACTGGGAACTCCTCAGAAGAATCTGATTTGTGGTGAGGGGAGAGATATAAAAGCTCATTTAGGAACGACATGAACATGCTGCGTAGGTAGCTGTTTATCAGTAAATATCTCCACTGAGATTAAGAAAAGCAGTAGCTTAATAAATTAAGTACTTCCTGGTATGGTTACTGTACTGGTAACTCCCCAAAAGAATCTGGATTGTGGTGAGGGAACAGAGAAAAAAGCTCATTTAGGACCTGCACTTACGAAGGGGGTAGGCAGCTGTATATCAGGGAGTAAACCTTCTGAGAATAAAAACAGCTGGAGCTTGTTAAGGTAATTACACAGGGGAAAGGATAATGTACTGGGAACTCCTCAGAAGAATCTGATTTGTGGTGAGGGGAGAGAGATAAAAGCTCATTTAGGAACGACATGAACATGCTGCGTAGGTAGCTGTTTATCAGTAAATATCTCCACTGAGATTAAGAAAAGCAGTAGCTTAATAAATTAAGTACTTCCTGGTATGGTTACTGTACTGGTAACTCCCCAAAAGAATCTGGATTGTGGTGAGGGAACAGAGAAAAAAGCTCATTTAGGACCTGCACTTACGAAGGGGGTAGGCAGCTGTATATCAGGGAGTAAACCTTCTGAGAATAAAAACAGCTGGAGCTTGTTAAGGTAATTACACAGGGGAAAGGATAATGTACTGGGAACTCCTCAGAAGAATCTGATTTGTGGTGAGGGGAGAGAGATAAAAGCTCATTTAGGAACGACATGAACATGCTGCGTAGGTAGCTGTTTATCAGTAAATATCTCCACTGAGATTAAGAAAAGCAGTAGCTTAATAAATTAAGTACTTCCTGGTATGGTTACTGTACTGGTAACTCCCCAAAAGAATCTGGATTGTGGTGAGGGAACAGAGAAAAAAGCTCATTTAGGACCTGCACTTACGAAGGGGGTAGGCAGCTGTATATCAGGGAGTAAACCTTCTGAGAATAAAAACAGCTGGAGCTTGTTAAGGTAATTACACAGGGGAAAGGATAATGTACTGGGAACTCCTCAGAAGAATCTGATTTGTGGTGAGGGGAGAGAGATAAAAGCTCATTTAGGAACGACATGAACATGCTGCGTAGGTAGCTGTTTATCAGTAAATATCTCCACTGAGATTAAGAAAAGCAGTAGCTTAATAAATTAAGTACTTCCTGGTATGGTTACTGTACTGGTAACTCCCCAAAAGAATCTGGATTGTGGTGAGGGAACAGAGAAAAAAGCTCATTTAGGACCTGCACTTACGAAGGGGGTAGGCAGCTGTATATCAGGGAGTAAACCTTCTGAGAATAAAAACAGCTGGAGCTTGTTAAGGTAATTACACAGGGGAAAGGATAATGTACTGGGAACTCCTCAGAAGAATCTGATTTGTGGTGAGGGGAGAGAGATAAAAGCTCATTTAGGAACGACATGAACATGCTGCGTAGGTAGCTGTTTATCAGTAAATATCTCCACTGAGATTAAGAAAAGCAGTAGCTTAATAAATTAAGTACTTCCTGGTATGGTTACTGTACTGGTAACTCCCCAAAAGAATCTGGATTGTGGTGAGGGAACAGAGAAAAAAGCTCATTTAGGACCTGCACTTACGAAGGGGGTAGGCAGCTGTATATCAGGGAGTAAACCTTCTGAGAATAAAAACAGCTGGAGCTTGTTAAGGTAATTACACAGGGGAAAGGATAATGTACTGGGAACTCCTCAGAAGAATCTGATTTGTGGTGAGGGGAGAGAGATAAAAGCTCATTTAGGAACGACATGAACATGCTGCGTAGGTAGCTGTTTATCAGTAAATATCTCCACTGAGATTAAGAAAAGCAGTAGCTTAATAAATTAAGTACTTCCTGGTATGGTTACTGTACTGGTAACTCCCCAAAAGAATCTGGATTGTGGTGAGGGAACAGAGAAAAAAGCTCATTTAGGACCTGCACTTACGAAGGGGGTAGGCAGCTGTATATCAGGGAAGTAAACCTTCTGAGAATAAAAACAGCTGGAGCTTGTTAAGGTAATTACACAGGGGAAAGGATAATGTACTGGGAACTCCTCAGAAGAATCTGATTTGTGGTGAGGGGAGAGAGATAAAAGCTCATTTAGGAACGACATGAACATGCTGCGTAGGTAGCTGTTTATCAGTAAATATCTCCACTGAGATTAAGAAAAGCAGTAGCTTAATAAATTAAGTACTTCCTGGTATGGTTACTGTACTGGTAACTCCCCAAAAGAATCTGGATTGTGGTGAGGGAACAGAGAAAAAAGCTCATTTAGGACCTGCACTTACGAAGGGGTAGGCAGCTGTATATCAGGGAGTAAACCTTCTGAGAATAAAAACAGCTGGAGCTTGTTAAGGTAATTACACAGGGGAAAGGATAATGTACTGGGAACTCCTCAGAAGAATCTGATTTGTGGTGAGGGGAGAGAGATAAAAGCTCATTTAGGAACGACATGAACATGCTGCGTAGGTAGCTGTTTATCAGTAAATATCTCCACTGAGATTAAGAAAAGCAGTAGCTTAATAAATTAAGTACTTCCTGGTATGGTTACTGTACTGGTAACTCCCCAAAAGAATCTGGATTGTGGTGAGGGAACAGAGAAAAAAGCTCATTTAGGACCTGCACTTACGAAGGGGGTAGGCAGCTGTATATCAGGGAGTAAACCTTCTGAGAATAAAAACAGCTGGAGCTTGTTAAGGTAATTACACAGGGGAAAGGATAATGTACTGGGAACTCCTCAGAAGAATCTGATTTGTGGTGAGGGGAGAGAGATAAAAGCTCATTTAGGAACGACATGAACATGCTGCGTAGGTAGCTGTTTATCAGTAAATATCTCCACTGAGATTAAGAAAAGCAGTAGCTTAATAAATTAAGTACTTCCTGGTATGGTTACTGTACTGGTAACTCCCCAAAAGAATCTGGATTGTGGTGAGGGAACAGAGAAAAAAGCTCATTTAGGACCTGCACTTACGAAGGGGGTAGGCAGCTGTATATCAGGGAGTAAACCTTCTGAGAATAAAAACAGCTGGAGCTTGTTAAGGTAATTACACAGGGGAAAGGATAATGTACTGGGAACTCCTCAGAAGAATCTGATTTGTGGTGAGGGGAGAGAGATAAAAGCTCATTTAGGAACGACATGAACATGCTGCGTAGGTAGCTGTTTATCAGTAAATATCTCCACTGAGATTAAGAAAAGCAGTAGCTTAATAAATTAAGTACTTCCTGGTATGGTTACTGTACTGGTAACTCCCCAAAAGAATCTGGATTGTGGTGAGGGAACAGAGAAAAAAGCTCATTTAGGACCTGCACTTACGAAGGGGGTAGGCAGCTGTATATCAGGGAGTAAACCTTCTGAGAATAAAAACAGCTGGAGCTTGTTAAGGTAATTACACAGGGGAAAGGATAATGTACTGGGAACTCCTCAGAAGAATCTGATTTGTGGTGAGGGGAGAGAGATAAAAGCTCATTTAGGAACGACATGAACATGCTGCGTAGGTAGCTGTTTATCAGTAAATATCTCCACTGAGATTAAGAAAAGCAGTAGCTTAATAAATTAAGTACTTCCTGGTATGGTTACTGTACTGGTAACTCCCCAAAAGAATCTGGATTGTGGTGAGGGAACAGAGAAAAAAGCTCATTTAGGACCTGCACTTACGAAGGGGGTAGGCAGCTGTATATCAGGGAGTAAACCTTCTGAGAATAAAAACAGCTGGAGCTTGTTAAGGTAATT
Organism: Perognathus longimembris pacificus; assembly: GCF_023159225.1. Lineage (NCBI taxonomy): Eukaryota > Metazoa > Chordata > Mammalia > Rodentia > Heteromyidae > Perognathus > Perognathus longimembris. The sequence goes on from NW_025960140.1 coordinate 617,629, forward strand.
ACACAGGGGAAAGGATAATGTACTGGGAACTCCTCAGAAGAATCTGATTTGTGGTGAGGGGAGAGAGATAAAAGCTCATTTAGGAACGACATGAACATGCTGCGTAGGTAGCTGTTTATCAGTAAATATCTCCACTGAGATTAAGAAAAGCAGTAGCTTAATAAATTAAGTACTTCCTGGTATGGTTACTGTACTGGTAACTCCCCAAAAGAATCTGGATTGTGGTGAGGGAACAGAGAAAAAAGCTCATTTAGGACCTGCACTTACGAAGGGGGTAGGCAGCTGTATATCAGGGAGTAAACCTTCTGAGAATAAAAACAGCTGGAGCTTGTTAAGGTAATTACACAGGGGAAAGGATAATGTACTGGGAACTCCTCAGAAGAATCTGATTTGTGGTGAGGGGAGAGAGATAAAAGCTCATTTAGGAACGACATGAACATGCTGCGTAGGTAGCTGTTTATCAGTAAATATCTCCACTGAGATTAAGAAAAGCAGTAGCTTAATAAATTAAGTACTTCCTGGTATGGTTACTGTACTGGTAACTCCCCAAAAGAATCTGGATTGTGGTGAGGGAACAGAGAAAAAAGCTCATTTAGGACCTGCACTTACGAAGGGGGTAGGCAGCTGTATATCAGGGAGTAAACCTTCTGAGAATAAAAACAGCTGGAGCTTGTTAAGGTAATTACACAGGGGAAAGGATAATGTACTGGGAACTCCTCAGAAGAATCTGATTTGTGGTGAGGGGAGAGAGATAAAAGCTCATTTAGGAACGACATGAACATGCTGCGTAGGTAGCTGTTTATCAGTAAATATCTCCACTGAGATTAAGAAAAGCAGTAGCTTAATAAATTAAGTACTTCCTGGTATGGTTACTGTACTGGTAACTCCCCAAAAGAATCTGGATTGTGGTGAGGGAACAGAGAAAAAAGCTCATTTAGGACCTGCACTTACGAAGGGGGTAGGCAGCTGTATATCAGGGAGTAAACCTTCTGAGAATAAAAACAGCTGGAGCTTGTTAAGGTAATTACACAGGGGAAAGGATAATGTACTGGGAACTCCTCAGAAGAATCTGATTTGTGGTGAGGGGAGAGAGATAAAAGCTCATTTAGGAACGACATGAACATGCTGCGTAGGTAGCTGTTTATCAGTAAATATCTCCACTGAGATTAAGAAAAGCAGTAGCTTAATAAATTAAGTACTTCCTGGTATGGTTACTGTACTGGTAACTCCCCAAAAGAATCTGGATTGTGGTGAGGGAACAGAGAAAAAAGCTCATTTAGGACCTGCACTTACGAAGGGGGTAGGCAGCTGTATATCAGGGAGTAAACCTTCTGAGAATAAAAACAGCTGGAGCTTGTTAAGGTAATTACACAGGGGAAAGGATAATGTACTGGGAACTCCTCAGAAGAATCTGATTTGTGGTGAGGGGAGAGAGATAAAAGCTCATTTAGGAACGACATGAACATGCTGCGTAGGTAGCTGTTTATCAGTAAATATCTCCACTGAGATTAAGAAAAGCAGTAGCTTAATAAATTAAGTACTTCCTGGTATGGTTACTGTACTGGTAACTCCCCAAAAGAATCTGGATTGTGGTGAGGGAACAGAGAAAAAAGCTCATTTAGGACCTGCACTTACGAAGGGGGTAGGCAGCTGTATATCAGGGAGTAAACCTTCTGAGAATAAAAACAGCTGGAGCTTGTTAAGGTAATTACACAGGGGAAAGGATAATGTACTGGGAACTCCTCAGAAGAATCTGATTTGTGGTGAGGGGAGAGAGATAAAAGCTCATTTAGGAACGACATGAACATGCTGCGTAGGTAGCTGTTTATCAGTAAATATCTCCACTGAGATTAAGAAAAGCAGTAGCTTAATAAATTAAGTACTTCCTGGTATGGTTACTGTACTGGTAACTCCCCAAAAGAATCTGGATTGTGGTGAGGGAACAGAGAAAAAAAGCTCATTTAGGACCTGCACTTACGAAGGGGTAGGCAGCTGTATATCAGGGAGTAAACCTTCTGAGAATAAAAACAGCTGGAGCTTGTTAAGGTAATTACACAGGGGAAAGGATAATGTACTGGGAACTCCTCAGAAGAATCTGATTTGTGGTGAGGGGAGAGAGATAAAAGCTCATTTAGGAACGACATGAACATGCTGCGTAGGTAGCTGTTTATCAGTAAATATCTCCACTGAGATTAAGAAAAGCAGTAGCTTAATAAATTAAGTACTTCCTGGTATGGTTACTGTACTGGTAACTCCCCAAAAGAATCTGGATTGTGGTGAGGGAACAGAGAAAAAAGCTCATTTAGGACCTGCACTTACGAAGGGGGTAGGCAGCTGTATATCAGGGAGTAAACCTTCTGAGAATAAAAACAGCTGGAGCTTGTTAAGGTAATTACACAGGGGAAAGGATAATGTACTGGGAACTCCTCAGAAGAATCTGATTTGTGGTGAGGGGAGAGAGATAAAAGCTCATTTAGGAACGACATGAACATGCTGCGTAGGTAGCTGTTTATCAGTAAATATCTCCACTGAGATTAAGAAAAGCAGTAGCTTAATAAATTAAGTACTTCCTGGTATGGTTACTGTACTGGTAACTCCCCAAAAGAATCTGGATTGTGGTGAGGGAACAGAGAAAAAAGCTCATTTAGGACCTGCACTTACGAAGGGGGTAGGCAGCTGTATATCAGGGAGTAAACCTTCTGAGAATAAAAACAGCTGGAGCTTGTTAAGGTAATTACACAGGGGAAAGGATAATGTACTGGGAACTCCTCAGAAGAATCTGATTTGTGGTGAGGGGAGAGAGATAAAAGCTCATTTAGGAACGACATGAACATGCTGCGTAGGTAGCTGTTTATCAGTAAATATCTCCACTGAGATTAAGAAAAGCAGTAGCTTAATAAATTAAGTACTTCCTGGTATGGTTACTGTACTGGTAACTCCCCAAAAGAATCTGGATTGTGGTGAGGGAACAGAGAAAAAAGCTCATTTAGGACCTGCACTTACGAAGGGGGTAGGCAGCTGTATATCAGGGAGTAAACCTTCTGAGAATAAAAACAGCTGGAGCTTGTTAAGGTAATTACACAGGGGAAAGGATAATGTACTGGGAACTCCTCAGAAGAATCTGATTTGTGGTGAGGGGAGAGAGATAAAAGCTCATTTAGGAACGACATGAACATGCTGCGTAGGTAGCTGTTTATCAGTAAATATCTCCACTGAGATTAAGAAAAGCAGTAGCTTAATAAATTAAGTACTTCCTGGTATGGTTACTGTACTGGTAACTCCCCAAAAGAATCTGGATTGTGGTGAGGGAACAGAGAAAAAAGCTCATTTAGGACCTGCACTTACGAAGGGGGTAGGCAGCTGTATATCAGGGAGTAAACCTTCTGAGAATAAAAACAGCTGGAGCTTGTTAAGGTAATTACACAGGGGAAAGGATAATGTACTGGGAACTCCTCAGAAGAATCTGATTTGTGGTGAGGGGAGAGAGATAAAAGCTCATTTAGGAACGACATGAACATGCTGCGTAGGTAGCTGTTTATCAGTAAATATCTCCACTGAGATTAAGAAAAGCAGTAGCTTAATAAATTAAGTACTTCCTGGTATGGTTACTGTACTGGTAACTCCCCAAAAGAATCTGGATTGTGGTGAGGGAACAGAGAAAAAAGCTCATTTAGGACCTGCACTTACGAAGGGGGTAGGCAGCTGTATATCAGGGAGTAAACCTTCTGAGAATAAAAACAGCTGGAGCTTGTTAAGGTAATTACACAGGGGAAAGGATAATGTACTGGGAACTCCTCAGAAGAATCTGATTTGTGGTGAGGGGAGAGAGATAAAAGCTCATTTAGGAACGACATGAACATGCTGCGTAGGTAGCTGTTTATCAGTAAATATCTCCACTGAGATTAAGAAAAGCAGTAGCTTAATAAATTAAGTACTTCCTGGTATGGTTACTGTACTGGTAACTCCCCAAAAGAATCTGGATTGTGGTGAGGGAACAGAGAAAAAAGCTCATTTAGGACCTGCACTTACGAAGGGGGTAGGCAGCTGTATATCAGGGAGTAAACCTTCTGAGAATAAAAACAGCTGGAGCTTGTTAAGGTAATTACACAGGGGAAAGGATAATGTACTGGGAACTCCTCAGAAGAATCTGATTTGTGGTGAGGGGAGAGAGATAAAAGCTCATTTAGGAACGACATGAACATGCTGCGTAGGTAGCTGTTTATCAGTAAATATCTCCACTGAGATTAAGAAAAGCAGTAGCTTAATAAATTAAGTACTTCCTGGTATGGTTACTGTACTGGTAACTCCCCAAAAGAATCTGGATTGTGGTGAGGGAACAGAGAAAAAAGCTCATTTAGGACCTGCACTTACGAAGGGGGTAGGCAGCTGTATATCAGGGAGTAAACCTTCTGAGAATAAAAACAGCTGGAGCTTGTTAAGGTAATTACACAGGGGAAAGGATAATGTACTGGGAACTCCTCAGAAGAATCTGATTTGTGGTGAGGGGAGAGAGATAAAAGCTCATTTAGGAACGACATGAACATGCTGCGTAGGTAGCTGTTTATCAGTAAATATCTCCACTGAGATTAAGAAAAGCAGTAGCTTAATAAATTAAGTACTTCCTGGTATGGTTACTGTACTGGTAACTCCCCAAAAGAATCTGGATTGTGGTGAGGGAACAGAGAAAAAAGCTCATTTAGGACCTGCACTTACGAAGGGGGTAGGCAGCTGTATATCAGGGAGTAAACCTTCTGAGAATAAAAACAGCTGGAGCTTGTTAAGGTAATTACACAGGGGAAAGGATAATGTACTGGGAACTCCTCAGAAGAATCTGATTTGTGGTGAGGGGAGAGAGATAAAAGCTCATTTAGGAACGACATGAACATGCTGCGTAGGTAGCTGTTTATCAGTAAATATCTCCACTGAGATTAAGAAAAGCAGTAGCTTAATAAATTAAGTACTTCCTGGTATGGTTACTGTACTGGTAACTCCCCAAAAGAATCTGGATTGTGGTGAGGGAACAGAGAAAAAAGCTCATTTAGGACCTGCACTTACGAAGGGGGTAGGCAGCTGTATATCAGGGAGTAAACCTTCTGAGAATAAAAACAGCTGGAGCTTGTTAAGGTAATTACACAGGGGAAAGGATAATGTACTGGGAACTCCTCAGAAGAATCTGATTTGTGGTGAGGGGAGAGAGATAAAAGCTCATTTAGGAACGACATGAACATGCTGCGTAGGTAGCTGTTTATCAGTAAATATCTCCACTGAGATTAAGAAAAGCAGTAGCTTAATAAATTAAGTACTTCCTGGTATGGTTACTGTACTGGTAACTCCCCAAAAGAATCTGGATTGTGGTGAGGGAACAGAGAAAAAAGCTCATTTAGGACCTGCACTTACGAAGGGGTAGGCAGCTGTATATCAGGGAGTAAACCTTCTGAGAATAAAAACAGCTGGAGCTTGTTAAGGTAATTACACAGGGGAAAGGATAATGTACTGGGAACTCCTCAGAAGAATCTGATTTGTGGTGAGGGGAGAGAGATAAAAGCTCATTTAGGAACGACATGAACATGCTGCGTAGGTAGCTGTTTATCAGTAAATATCTCCACTGAGATTAAGAAAAGCAGTAGCTTAATAAATTAAGTACTTCCTGGTATGGTTACTGTACTGGTAACTCCCCAAAAGAATCTGGATTGTGGTGAGGGAACAGAGAAAAAAGCTCATTTAGGACCTGCACTTACGAAGGGGGTAGGCAGCTGTATATCAGGGAGTAAACCTTCTGAGAATAAAAACAGCTGGAGCTTGTTAAGGTAATTACACAGGGGAAAGGATAATGTACTGGGAACTCCTCAGAAGAATCTGATTTGTGGTGAGGGGAGAGAGATAAAAGCTCATTTAGGAACGACATGAACATGCTGCGTAGGTAGCTGTTTATCAGTAAATATCTCCACTGAGATTAAGAAAAGCAGTAGCTTAATAAATTAAGTACTTCCTGGTATGGTTACTGTACTGGTAACTCCCCAAAAGAATCTGGATTGTGGTGAGGGAACAGAGAAAAAAGCTCATTTAGGACCTGCACTTACGAAGGGGGTAGGCAGCTGTATATCAGGGAGTAAACCTTCTGAGAATAAAAACAGCTGGAGCTTGTTAAGGTAATTACACAGGGGAAAGGATAATGTACTGGGAACTCCTCAGAAGAATCTGATTTGTGGTGAGGGGAGAGAGATAAAAGCTCATTTAGGAACGACATGAACATGCTGCGTAGGTAGCTGTTTATCAGTAAATATCTCCACTGAGATTAAGAAAAGCAGTAGCTTAATAAATTAAGTACTTCCTGGTATGGTTACTGTACTGGTAACTCCCCAAAAGAATCTGGATTGTGGTGAGGGAACAGAGAAAAAAGCTCATTTAGGACCTGCACTTACGAAGGGGGTAGGCAGCTGTATATCAGGGAGTAAACCTTCTGAGAATAAAAACAGCTGGAGCTTGTTAAGGTAATTACACAGGGGAAAGGATAATGTACTGGGAACTCCTCAGAAGAATCTGATTTGTGGTGAGGGGAGAGAGATAAAAGCTCATTTAGGAACGACATGAACATGCTGCGTAGGTAGCTGTTTATCAGTAAATATCTCCACTGAGATTAAGAAAAGCAGTAGCTTAATAAATTAAGTACTTCCTGGTATGGTTACTGTACTGGTAACTCCCCAAAAGAATCTGGATTGTGGTGAGGGAACAGAGAAAAAAGCTCATTTAGGACCTGCACTTACGAAGGGGGTAGGCAGCTGTATATCAGGGAGTAAACCTTCTGAGAATAAAAACAGCTGGAGCTTGTTAAGGTAATTACACAGGGGAAAGGATAATGTACTGGGAACTCCTCAGAAGAATCTGATTTGTGGTGAGGGGAGAGAGATAAAAGCTCATTTAGGAACGACATGAACATGCTGCGTAGGTAGCTGTTTATCAGTAAATATCTCCACTGAGATTAAGAAAAGCAGTAGCTTAATAAATTAAGTACTTCCTGGTATGGTTACTGTACTGGTAACTCCCCAAAAGAATCTGGATTGTGGTGAGGGAACAGAGAAAAAAGCTCATTTAGGACCTGCACTTACGAAGGGGGTAGGCAGCTGTATATCAGGGAGTAAACCTTCTGAGAATAAAAACAGCTGGAGCTTGTTAAGGTAATTACACAGGGGAAAGGATAATGTACTGGGAACTCCTCAGAAGAATCTGATTTGTGGTGAGGGGAGAGATATAAAAGCTCATTTAGGAACGACATGAACATGCTGCGTAGGTAGCTGTTTATCAGTAAATATCTCCACTGAGATTAAGAAAAGCAGTAGCTTAATAAATTAAGTACTTCCTGGTATGGTTACTGTACTGGTAACTCCCCAAAAGAATCTGGATTGTGGTGAGGGAACAGAGAAAAAAGCTCATTTAGGACCTGCACTTACGAAGGGGGTAGGCAGCTGTATATCAGGGAGTAAACCTTCTGAGAATAAAAACAGCTGGAGCTTGTTAAGGTAATTACACAGGGGAAAGGATAATGTACTGGGAACTCCTCAGAAGAATCTGATTTGTGGTGAGGGGAGAGAGATAAAAGCTCATTTAGGAACGACATGAACATGCTGCGTAGGTAGCTGTTTATCAGTAAATATCTCCACTGAGATTAAGAAAAGCAGTAGCTTAATAAATTAAGTACTTCCTGGTATGGTTACTGTACTGGTAACTCCCCAAAAGAATCTGGATTGTGGTGAGGGAACAGAGAAAAAAGCTCATTTAGGACCTGCACTTACGAAGGGGGTAGGCAGCTGTATATCAGGGAGTAAACCTTCTGAGAATAAAAACAGCTGGAGCTTGTTAAGGTAATTACACAGGGGAAAGGATAATGTACTGGGAACTCCTCAGAAGAATCTGATTTGTGGTGAGGGGAGAGAGATAAAAGCTCATTTAGGAACGACATGAACATGCTGCGTAGGTAGCTGTTTATCAGTAAATATCTCCACTGAGATTAAGAAAAGCAGTAGCTTAATAAATTAAGTACTTCCTGGTATGGTTACTGTACTGGTAACTCCCCAAAAGAATCTGGATTGTGGTGAGGGAACAGAGAAAAAAGCTCATTTAGGACCTGCACTTACGAAGGGGGTAGGCAGCTGTATATCAGGGAGTAAACCTTCTGAGAATAAAAACAGCTGGAGCTTGTTAAGGTAATTACACAGGGGAAAGGATAATGTACTGGGAACTCCTCAGAAGAATCTGATTTGTGGTGAGGGGAGAGATATAAAAGCTCATTTAGGAACGACATGAACATGCTGCGTAGGTAGCTGTTTATCAGTAAATATCTCCACTGAGATTAAGAAAAGCAGTAGCTTAATAAATTAAGTACTTCCTGGTATGGTTACTGTACTGGTAACTCCCCAAAAGAATCTGGATTGTGGTGAGGGAACAGAGAAAAAAGCTCATTTAGGACCTGCACTTACGAAGGGGGTAGGCAGCTGTATATCAGGGAGTAAACCTTCTGAGAATAAAAACAGCTGGAGCTTGTTAAGGTAATTACACAGGGGAAAGGATAATGTACTGGGAACTCCTCAGAAGAATCTGATTTGTGGTGAGGGGAGAGAGATAAAAGCTCATTTAGGAACGACATGAACATGCTGCGTAGGTAGCTGTTTATCAGTAAATATCTCCACTGAGATTAAGAAAAGCAGTAGCTTAATAAATTAAGTACTTCCTGGTATGGTTACTGTACTGGTAACTCCCCAAAAGAATCTGGATTGTGGTGAGGGAACAGAGAAAAAAGCTCATTTAGGACCTGCACTTACGAAGGGGGTAGGCAGCTGTATATCAGGGAGTAAACCTTCTGAGAATAAAAACAGCTGGAGCTTGTTAAGGTAATTACACAGGGGAAAGGATAATGTACTGGGAACTCCTCAGAAGAATCTGATTTGTGGTGAGGGGAGAGAGATAAAAGCTCATTTAGGAACGACATGAACATGCTGCGTAGGTAGCTGTTTATCAGTAAATATCTCCACTGAGATTAAGAAAAGCAGTAGCTTAATAAATTAAGTACTTCCTGGTATGGTTACTGTACTGGTAACTCCCCAAAAGAATCTGGATTGTGGTGAGGGAACAGAGAAAAAAGCTCATTTAGGACCTGCACTTACGAAGGGGGTAGGCAGCTGTATATCAGGGAGTAAACCTTCTGAGAATAAAAACAGCTGGAGCTTGTTAAGGTAATTACACAGGGGAAAGGATAATGTACTGGGAACTCCTCAGAAGAATCTGATTTGTGGTGAGGGGAGAGAGATAAAAGCTCATTTAGGAACGACATGAACATGCTGCGTAGGTAGCTGTTTATCAGTAAATATCTCCACTGAGATTAAGAAAAGCAGTAGCTTAATAAATTAAGTACTTCCTGGTATGGTTACTGTACTGGTAACTCCCCAAAAGAATCTGGATTGTGGTGAGGGAACAGAGAAAAAAGCTCATTTAGGACCTGCACTTACGAAGGGGGTAGGCAGCTGTATATCAGGGAGTAAACCTTCTGAGAATAAAAACAGCTGGAGCTTGTTAAGGTAATTACACAGGGGAAAGGATAATGTACTGGGAACTCCTCAGAAGAATCTGATTTGTGGTGAGGGGAGAGAGATAAAAGCTCATTTAGGAACGACATGAACATGCTGCGTAGGTAGCTGTTTATCAGTAAATATCTCCACTGAGATTAAGAAAAGCAGTAGCTTAATAAATTAAGTACTTCCTGGTATGGTTACTGTACTGGTAACTCCCCAAAAGAATCTGGATTGTGGTGAGGGAACAGAGAAAAAAGCTCATTTAGGACCTGCACTTACGAAGGGGGTAGGCAGCTGTATATCAGGGAGTAAACCTTCTGAGAATAAAAACAGCTGGAGCTTGTTAAGGTAATTACACAGGGGAAAGGATAATGTACTGGGAACTCCTCAGAAGAATCTGATTTGTGGTGAGGGGAGAGAGATAAAAGCTCATTTAGGAACGACATGAACATGCTGCGTAGGTAGCTGTTTATCAGTAAATATCTCCACTGAGATTAAGAAAAGCAGTAGCTTAATAAATTAAGTACTTCCTGGTATGGTTACTGTACTGGTAACTCCCCAAAAGAATCTGGATTGTGGTGAGGGAACAGAGAAAAAAGCTCATTTAGGACCTGCACTTACGAAGGGGGTAGGCAGCTGTATATCAGGGAGTAAACCTTCTGAGAATAAAAACAGCTGGAGCTTGTTAAGGTAATTACACAGGGGAAAGGATAATGTACTGGGAACTCCTCAGAAGAATCTGATTTGTGGTGAGGGGAGAGAGATAAAAGCTCATTTAGGAACGACATGAACATGCTGCGTAGGTAGCTGTTTATCAGTAAATATCTCCACTGAGATTAAGAAAAGCAGTAGCTTAATAAATTAAGTACTTCCTGGTATGGTTACTGTACTGGTAACTCCCCAAAAGAATCTGGATTGTGGTGAGGGAACAGAGAAAAAAGCTCATTTAGGACCTGCACTTACGAAGGGGGTAGGCAGCTGTATATCAGGGAGTAAACCTTCTGAGAATAAAAACAGCTGGAGCTTGTTAAGGTAATTACACAGGGGAAAGGATAATGTACTGGGAACTCCTCAGAAGAATCTGATTTGTGGTGAGGGGAGAGAGATAAAAGCTCATTTAGGAACGACATGAACATGCTGCGTAGGTAGCTGTTTATCAGTAAATATCTCCACTGAGATTAAGAAAAGCAGTAGCTTAATAAATTAAGTACTTCCTGGTATGGTTACTGTACTGGTAACTCCCCAAAAGAATCTGGATTGTGGTGAGGGAACAGAGAAAAAAGCTCATTTAGGACCTGCACTTACGAAGGGGGTAGGCAGCTGTATATCAGGGAGTAAACCTTCTGAGAATAAAAACAGCTGGAGCTTGTTAAGGTAATTACACAGGGGAAAGGATAATGTACTGGGAACTCCTCAGAAGAATCTGATTTGTGGTGAGGGGAGAGAGATAAAAGCTCATTTAGGAACGACATGAACATGCTGCGTAGGTAGCTGTTTATCAGTAAATATCTCCACTGAGATTAAGAAAAGCAGTAGCTTAATAAATTAAGTACTTCCTGGTATGGTTACTGTACTGGTAACTCCCCAAAAGAATCTGGATTGTGGTGAGGGAACAGAGAAAAAAGCTCATTTAGGACCTGCACTTACGAAGGGGGTAGGCAGCTGTATATCAGGGAGTAAACCTTCTGAGAATAAAAACAGCTGGAGCTTGTTAAGGTAATTACACAGGGGAAAGGATAATGTACTGGGAACTCCTCAGAAGAATCTGATTTGTGGTGAGGGGAGAGAGATAAAAGCTCATTTAGGAACGACATGAACATGCTGCGTAGGTAGCTGTTTATCAGTAAATATCTCCACTGAGATTAAGAAAAGCAGTAGCTTAATAAATTAAGTACTTCCTGGTATGGTTACTGTACTGGTAACTCCCCAAAAGAATCTGGATTGTGGTGAGGGAACAGAGAAAAAAAGCTCATTTAGGACCTGCACTTACGAAGGGGTAGGCAGCTGTATATCAGGGAGTAAACCTTCTGAGAATAAAAACAGCTGGAGCTTGTTAAGGTAATTACACAGGGGAAAGGATAATGTACTGGGAACTCCTCAGAAGAATCTGATTTGTGGTGAGGGGAGAGAGATAAAAGCTCATTTAGGAACGACATGAACATGCTGCGTAGGTAGCTGTTTATCAGTAAATATCTCCACTGAGATTAAGAAAAGCAGTAGCTTAATAAATTAAGTACTTCCTGGTATGGTTACTGTACTGGTAACTCCCCAAAAGAATCTGGATTGTGGTGAGGGAACAGAGAAAAAAGCTCATTTAGGACCTGCACTTACGAAGGGGGTAGGCAGCTGTATATCAGGGAGTAAACCTTCTGAGAATAAAAACAGCTGGAGCTTGTTAAGGTAATTACACAGGGGAAAGGTAATGTACTGGGAACTCCTCAGAAGAATCTGATTTGTGGTGAGGGGAGAGAGATAAAAGCTCATTTAGGAACGACATGAACATGCTGCGTAGGTAGCTGTTTATCAGTAAATATCTCCACTGAGATTAAGAAAAGCAGTAGCTTAATAAATTAAGTACTTCCTGGTATGGTTACTGTACTGGTAACTCCCCAAAAGAATCTGGATTGTGGTGAGGGAACAGAGAAAAAAGCTCATTTAGGACCTGCACTTACGAAGGGGGTAGGCAGCTGTATATCAGGGAGTAAACCTTCTGAGAATAAAAACAGCTGGAGCTTGTTAAGGTAATTACACAGGGGAAAGGATAATGTACTGGGAACTCCTCAGAAGAATCTGATTTGTGGTGAGGGGAGAGAGATAAAAGCTCATTTAGGAACGACATGAACATGCTGCGTAGGTAGCTGTTTATCAGTAAATATCTCCACTGAGATTAAGAAAAGCAGTAGCTTAATAAATTAAGTACTTCCTGGTATGGTTACTGTACTGGTAACTCCCCAAAAGAATCTGGATTGTGGTGAGGGAACAGAGAAAAAAAGCTCATTTAGGACCTGCAATTACGAAGTGGGTAGGTAGCTGTATATCAGGGAGTAAACCTTCTGAGAATAAAAACAGCTGGAGCTTGTTAAGGTAATTACACAGGGGAAAGGATAATGTACTGGGAACTCCTCAGAAGAATCTGATTTGTGGTGAGGGGAGAGAGATAAAAGCTCATTTAGGAACGACATGAACATGCTGCGTAGGTAGCTGTTTATCAGTAAATATCTCCACTGAGATTAAGAAAAGCAGTAGCTTAATAAATTAAGTACTTCCTGGTATGGTTACTGTACTGGTAACTCCCCAAAAGAATCTGGATTGTGGTGAGGGAACAGAGAAAAAAGCTCATTTAGGACCTGCACTTACGAAGGGGGTAGGCAGCTGTATATCAGGGAGTAAACCTTCTGAGAATAAAAACAGCTGGAGCTTGTTAAGGTAATTACACAGGGGAAAGGATAATGTACTGGGAACTCCTCAGAAGAATCTGATTTGTGGTGAGGGGAGAGAGATAAAAGCTCATTTAGGAACGACATGAACATGCTTGCGTAGGTAGCTGTTTATCAGTAAATATCTCCACTGAGATTAAGAAAAGCAGTAGCTTAATAAATTAAGTACTTCCTGGTATGGTTACTGTACTGGTAACTCCCCAAAAGAATCTGGATTGTGGTGAGGGAACAGAGAAAAAAGCTCATTTAGGACCTGCACTTACGAAGGGGGTAGGCAGCTGTATATCAGGGAGTAAACCTTCTGAGAATAAAAACAGCTGGAGCTTGTTAAGGTAATTACACAGGGGAAAGGATAATGTACTGGGAACTCCTCAGAAGAATCTGATTTGTGGTGAGGGGAGAGAGATAAAAGCTCATTTAGGAACGACATGAACATGCTGCGTAGGTAGCTGTTTATCAGTAAATATCTCCACTGAGATTAAGAAAAGCAGTAGCTTAATAAATTAAGTACTTCCTGGTATGGTTACTGTACTGGTAACTCCCCAAAAGAATCTGGATTGTGGTGAGGGAACAGAGAAAAAAGCTCATTTAGGACCTGCAATTACGAAGGGGGTAGGCAGCTGTATATCAGGGAGTAAACCTTCTGAGAATAAAAACAGCTGGAGCTTGTTAAGGTAATTACACAGGGGAAAGGATAATGTACTGGGAACTCCTCAGAAGAATCTGATTTGTGGTGAGGGGAGAGAGATAAAAGCTCATTTAGGAACGACATGAACATGCTGCGTAGGTAGCTGTTTATCAGTAAATATCTCCACTGAGATTAAGAAAAGCAGTAGCTTAATAAATTAAGTACTTCCTGGTATGGTTACTGTACTGGTAACTCCCCAAAAGAATCTGGATTGTGGTGAGGGAACAGAGAAAAAAAGCTCATTTAGGACCTGCACTTACGAAGGGGGTAGGCAGCTGTATATCAGGGAGTAAACCTTCTGAGAATAAAAACAGCTGGAGCTTGTTAAGGTAATTACACAGGGGAAAGGATAATGTACTGGGAACTCCTCAGAAGAATCTGATTTGTGGTGAGGGGAGAGAGATAAAAGCTCATTTAGGAACGACATGAACATGCTGCGTAGGTAGCTGTTTATCAGTAAATATCTCCACTGAGATTAAGAAAAGCAGTAGCTTAATAAATTAAGTACTTCCTGGTATGGTTACTGTACTGGTAACTCCCCAAAAGAATCTGGATTGTGGTGAGGGAACAGAGAAAAAAGCTCATTTAGGACCTGCACTTACGAAGGGGTAGGCAGCTGTATATCAGGGAGTAAACCTTCTGAGAATAAAAACAGCTGGAGCTTGTTAAGGTAATTACACAGGGGAAAGGATAATGTAACTGGGAACTCCTCAGAAGAATCTGATTTGTGGTGAGGGGAGAGAGATAAAAGCTCATTTAGGAACGACATGAACATGCTGCGTAGGTAGCTGTTTATCAGTAAATATCTCCACTGAGATTAAGAAAAGCAGTAGCTTAATAAATTAAGTACTTCCTGGTATGGTTACTGTACTGGTAACTCCCCAAAAGAATCTGGATTGTGGTGAGGGAACAGAGAAAAAAGCTCATTTAGGACCTGCACTTACGAAGGGGGTAGGCAGCTGTATATCAGGGAGTAAACCTTCTGAGAATAAAAACAGCTGGAGCTTGTTAAGGTAATTACACAGGGGAAAGGATAATGTACTGGGAACTCCTCAGAAGAATCTGATTTGTGGTGAGGGGAGAGAGATAAAAGCTCATTTAGGAACGACATGAACATGCTGCGTAGGTAGCTGTTTATCAGTAAATATCTCCACTGAGATTAAGAAAAGCAGTAGCTTAATAAATTAAGTACTTCCTGGTATGGTTACTGTACTGGTAACTCCCCAAAAGAATCTGGATTGTGGTGAGGGAACAGAGAAAAAAAGCTCATTTAGGACCTGCACTTACGAAGGGGTAGGCAGCTGTATATCAGGGAGTAAACCTTCTGAGAATAAAAACAGCTGGAGCTTGTTAAGGTAATTACACAGGGGAAAGGATAATGTACTGGGAACTCCTCAGAAGAATCTGATTTGTGGTGAGGGGAGAGAGATAAAAGCTCATTTAGGAACGACATGAACATGCTGCGTAGGTAGCTGTTTATCAGTAAATATCTCCACTGAGATTAAGAAAAGCAGTAGCTTAATAAATTAAGTACTTCCTGGTATGGTTACTGTACTGGTAACTCCCCAAAAGAATCTGGATTGTGGTGAGGGAACAGAGAAAAAAGCTCATTTAGGACCTGCACTTACGAAGGGGGTAGGCAGCTGTATATCAGGGAGTAAACCTTCTGAGAATAAAAACAGCTGGAGCTTGTTAAGGTAATTACACAGGGGAAAGGATAATGTACTGGGAACTCCTCAGAAGAATCTGATTTGTGGTGAGGGGAGAGAGATAAAAGCTCATTTAGGAACGACATGAACATGCTGCGTAGGTAGCTGTTTATCAGTAAATATCTCCACTGAGATTAAGAAAAGCAGTAGCTTAATAAATTAAGTACTTCCTGGTATGGTTACTGTACTGGTAACTCCCCAAAAGAATCTGGATTGTGGTGAGGGAACAGAGAAAAAAGCTCATTTAGGACCTGCACTTACGAAGGGGGTAGGCAGCTGTATATCAGGGAGTAAACCTTCTGAGAATAAAAACAGCTGGAGCTTGTTAAGGTAATTACACAGGGGAAAGGATAATGTACTGGGAACTCCTCAGAAGAATCTGATTTGTGGTGAGGGGAGAGAGATAAAAGCTCATTTAGGAACGACATGAACATGCTGCGTAGGTAGCTGTTTATCAGTAAATATCTCCACTGAGATTAAGAAAAGCAGTAGCTTAATAAATTAAGTACTTCCTGGTATGGTTACTGTACTGGTAACTCCCCAAAAGAATCTGGATTGTGGTGAGGGAACAGAGAAAAAAGCTCATTTAGGACCTGCAATTACGAAGGGGTAGGCAGCTGTATATCAGGGAGTAAACCTTCTGAGAATAAAAACAGCTGGAGCTTGTTAAGGTAATTACACAGGGGAAAGGATAATGTACTGGGAACTCCTCAGAAGAATCTGATTTGTGGTGAGGGGAGAGAGATAAAAGCTCATTTAGGAACGACATGAACATGCTGCGTAGGTAGCTGTTTATCAGTAAATATCTCCACTGAGATTAAGAAAAGCAGTAGCTTAATAAATTAAGTACTTCCTGGTATGGTTACTGTACTGGTAACTCCCCAAAAGAATCTGGATTGTGGTGAGGGAACAGAGAAAAAAGCTCATTTAGGACCTGCACTTACGAAGGGGGTAGGCAGCTGTATATCAGGGAGTAAACCTTCTGAGAATAAAAACAGCTGGAGCTTGTTAAGGTAATTACACAGGGGAAAGGATAATGTACTGGGAACTCCTCAGAAGAATCTGATTTGTGGTGAGGGGAGAGAGATAAAAGCTCATTTAGGAACGACATGAACATGCTGCGTAGGTAGCTGTTTATCAGTAAATATCTCCACTGAGATTAAGAAAAGCAGTAGCTTAATAAATTAAGTACTTCCTGGTATGGTTACTGTACTGGTAACTCCCCAAAAGAATCTGGATTGTGGTGAGGGAACAGAGAAAAAAGCTCATTTAGGACCTGCACTTACGAAGGGGGTAGGCAGCTGTATATCAGGGAGTAAACCTTCTGAGAATAAAAACAGCTGGAGCTTGTTAAGGTAATTACACAGGGGAAAGGATAATGTACTGGGAACTCCTCAGAAGAATCTGATTTGTGGTGAGGGGAGAGAGATAAAAGCTCATTTAGGAACGACATGAACATGCTGCGTAGGTAGCTGTTTATCAGTAAATATCTCCACTGAGATTAAGAAAAGCAGTAGCTTAATAAATTAAGTACTTCCTGGTATGGTTACTGTACTGGTAACTCCCCAAAAGAATCTGGATTGTGGTGAGGGAACAGAGAAAAAAGCTCATTTAGGACCTGCACTTACGAAGGGGGTAGGCAGCTGTATATCAGGGAGTAAACCTTCTGAGAATAAAAACAGCTGGAGCTTGTTAAGGTAATTACACAGGGGAAAGGATAATGTACTGGGAACTCCTCAGAAGAATCTGATTTGTGGTGAGGGGAGAGAGATAAAAGCTCATTTAGGAACGACATGAACATGCTGCGTAGGTAGCTGTTTATCAGTAAATATCTCCACTGAGATTAAGAAAAGCAGTAGCTTAATAAATTAAGTACTTCCTGGTATGGTTACTGTACTGGTAACTCCCCAAAAGAATCTGGATTGTGGTGAGGGAACAGAGAAAAAAGCTCATTTAGGACCTGCACTTACGAAGGGGGTAGGCAGCTGTATATCAGGGAGTAAACCTTCTGAGAATAAAAACAGCTGGAGCTTGTTAAGGTAATTACACAGGGGAAAGGATAATGTACTGGGAACTCCTCAGAAGAATCTGATTTGTGGTGAGGGGAGAGAGATAAAAGCTCATTTAGGAACGACATGAACATGCTGCGTAGGTAGCTGTTTATCAGTAAATATCTCCACTGAGATTAAGAAAAGCAGTAGCTTAATAAATTAAGTACTTCCTGGTATGGTTACTGTACTGGTAACTCCCCAAAAGAATCTGGATTGTGGTGAGGGAACAGAGAAAAAAGCTCATTTAGGACCTGCACTTACGAAGGGGTAGGCAGCTGTATATCAGGGAGTAAACCTTCTGAGAATAAAAACAGCTGGAGCTTGTTAAGGTAATTACACAGGGGAAAGGATAATGTACTGGGAACTCCTCAGAAGAATCTGATTTGTGGTGAGGGTAGAGAGATAAAAGCTCATTTAGGAACGACATGAACATGCTGCGTAGGTAGCTGTTTATCAGTAAATATCTCCACTGAGATTAAGAAAAGCAGTAGCTTAATAAATTAAGTACTTCCTGGTATGGTTACTGTACTGGTAACTCCCCAAAAGAATCTGGATTGTGGTGAGGGAACAGAGAAAAAAGCTCATTTAGGACCTGCACTTACGAAGGGGGTAGGCAGCTGTATATCAGGGAGTAAACCTTCTGAGAATAAAAACAGCTGGAGCTTGTTAAGGTAATTACACAGGGGAAAGGATAATGTACTGGGAACTCCTCAGAAGAATCTGATTTGTGGTGAGGGGAGAGAGATAAAAGCTCATTTAGGAACGACATGAACATGCTGCGTAGGTAGCTGTTTATCAGTAAATATCTCCACTGAGATTAAGAAAAGCAGTAGCTTAATAAATTAAGTACTTCCTGGTATGGTTACTGTACTGGTAACTCCCCAAAAGAATCTGGATTGTGGTGAGGGAACAGAGAAAAAAGCTCATTTAGGACCTGCACTTACGAAGGGGTAGGCAGCTGTATATCAGGGAGTAAACCTTCTGAGAATAAAAACAGCTGGAGCTTGTTAAGGTAATTACACAGGGGAAAGGATAATGTACTGGGAACTCCTCAGAAGAATCTGATTTGTGGTGAGGGGAGAGAGATAAAAGCTCATTTAGGAACGACATGAACATGCTGCGTAGGTAGCTGTTTATCAGTAAATATCTCCACTGAGATTAAGAAAAGCAGTAGCTTAATAAATTAAGTACTTCCTGGTATGGTTACTGTACTGGTAACTCCCCAAAAGAATCTGGATTGTGGTGAGGGAACAGAGAAAAAAGCTCATTTAGGACCTGCACTTACGAAGGGGTAGGCAGCTGTATATCAGGGAGTAAACCTTCTGAGAATAAAAACAGCTGGAGCTTGTTAAGGTAATTACACAGGGGAAAGGATAATGTACTGGGAACTCCTCAGAAGAATCTGATTTGTGGTGAGGGGAGAGAGATAAAAGCTCATTTAGGAACGACATGAACATGCTGCGTAGGTAGCTGTTTATCAGTAAATATCTCCACTGAGATTAAGAAAAGCAGTAGCTTAATAAATTAAGTACTTCCTGGTATGGTTACTGTACTGGTAACTCCCCAAAAGAATCTGGATTGTGGTGAGGGAACAGAGAAAAAAGCTCATTTAGGACCTGCACTTACGAAGGGGGTAGGCAGCTGTATATCAGGGAGTAAACCTTCTGAGAATAAAAACAGCTGGAGCTTGTTAAGGTAATTACACAGGGGAAAGGATAATGTACTGGGAACTCCTCAGAAGAATCTGATTTGTGGTGAGGGGAGAGAGATAAAAGCTCATTTAGGAACGACATGAACATGCTGCGTAGGTAGCTGTTTATCAGTAAATATCTCCACTGAGATTAAGAAAAGCAGTAGCTTAATAAATTAAGTACTTCCTGGTATGGTTACTGTACTGGTAACTCCCCAAAAGAATCTGGATTGTGGTGAGGGAACAGAGAAAAAAGCTCATTTAGGACCTGCACTTACGAAGGGGGTAGGCAGCTGTATATCAGGGAGTAAACCTTCTGAGAATAAAAACAGCTGGAGCTTGTTAAGGTAATTACACAGGGGAAAGGATAATGTACTGGGAACTCCTCAGAAGAATCTGATTTGTGGTGAGGGGAGAGAGATAAAAGCTCATTTAGGAACGACATGAACATGCTGCGTAGGTAGCTGTTTATCAGTAAATATCTCCACTGAGATTAAGAAAAGCAGTAGCTTAATAAATTAAGTACTTCCTGGTATGGTTACTGTACTGGTAACTCCCCAAAAGAATCTGGATTGTGGTGAGGGAACAGAGAAAAAAGCTCATTTAGGACCTGCACTTACGAAGGGGGTAGGCAGCTGTATATCAGGGAGTAAACCTTCTGAGAATAAAAACAGCTGGAGCTTGTTAAGGTAATTACACAGGGGAAAGGATAATGTACTGGGAACTCCTCAGAAGAATCTGATTTGTGGTGAGGGGAGAGAGATAAAAGCTCATTTAGGAACGACATGAACATGCTGCGTAGGTAGCTGTTTATCAGTAAATATCTCCACTGAGATTAAGAAAAGCAGTAGCTTAATAAATTAAGTACTTCCTGGTATGGTTACTGTACTGGTAACTCCCCAAAAGAATCTGGATTGTGGTGAGGGAACAGAGAAAAAAGCTCATTTAGGACCTGCACTTACGAAGGGGGTAGGCAGCTGTATATCAGGGAGTAAACCTTCTGAGAATAAAAACAGCTGGAGCTTGTTAAGGTAATTACACAGGGGAAAGGATAATGTACTGGGAACTCCTCAGAAGAATCTGATTTGTGGTGAGGGGAGAGAGATAAAAGCTCATTTAGGAACGACATGAACATGCTGCGTAGGTAGCTGTTTATCAGTAAATATCTCCACTGAGATTAAGAAAAGCAGTAGCTTAATAAATTAAGTACTTCCTGGTATGGTTACTGTACTGGTAACTCCCCAAAAGAATCTGGATTGTGGTGAGGGAACAGAGAAAAAAGCTCATTTAGGACCTGCACTTACGAAGGGGGTAGGCAGCTGTATATCAGGGAGTAAACCTTCTGAGAATAAAAACAGCTGGAGCTTGTTAAGGTAATTACACAGGGGAAAGGATAATGTACTGGGAACTCCTCAGAAGAATCTGATTTGTGGTGAGGGGAGAGAGATAAAAGCTCATTTAGGAACGACATGAACATGCTGCGTAGGTAGCTGTTTATCAGTAAATATCTCCACTGAGATTAAGAAAAGCAGTAGCTTAATAAATTAAGTACTTCCTGGTATGGTTACTGTACTGGTAACTCCCCAAAAGAATCTGGATTGTGGTGAGGGAACAGAGAAAAAAGCTCATTTAGGACCTGCACTTACGAAGGGGGTAGGCAGCTGTATATCAGGGAGTAAACCTTCTGAGAATAAAAACAGCTGGAGCTTGTTAAGGTAATTACACAGGGGAAAGGATAATGTACTGGGAACTCCTCAGAAGAATCTGATTTGTGGTGAGGGGAGAGAGATAAAAGCTCATTTAGGAACGACATGAACATGCTGCGTAGGTAGCTGTTTATCAGTAAATATCTCCACTGAGATTAAGAAAAGCAGTAGCTTAATAAATTAAGTACTTCCTGGTATGGTTACTGTACTGGTAACTCCCCAAAAGAATCTGGATTGTGGTGAGGGAACAGAGAAAAAAGCTCATTTAGGACCTGCACTTACGAAGGGGGTAGGCAGCTGTATATCAGGGAGTAAACCTTCTGAGAATAAAAACAGCTGGAGCTTGTTAAGGTAATTACACAGGGGAAAGGATAATGTACTGGGAACTCCTCAGAAGAATCTGATTTGTGGTGAGGGTAGAGAGATAAAAGCTCATTTAGGAACGACATGAACATGCTGCGTAGGTAGCTGTTTATCAGTAAATATCTCCACTGAGATTAAGAAAAGCAGTAGCTTAATAAATTAAGTACTTCCTGGTATGGTTACTGTACTGGTAACTCCCCAAAAGAATCTGGATTGTGGTGAGGGAACAGAGAAAAAAGCTCATTTAGGACCTGCACTTACGAAGGGGGTAGGCAGCTGTATATCAGGGAGTAAACCTTCTGAGAATAAAAACAGCTGGAGCTTGTTAAGGTAATTACACAGGGGAAAGGTAATGTACTGGGAACTCCTCAGAAGAATCTGATTTGTGGTGAGGGGAGAGAGATAAAAGCTCATTTAGGAACGACATGAACATGCTGCGTAGGTAGCTGTTTATCAGTAAATATCTCCACTGAGATTAAGAAAAGCAGTAGCTTAATAAATTAAGTACTTCCTGGTATGGTTACTGTACTGGTAACTCCCCAAAAGAATCTGGATTGTGGTGAGGGAACAGAGAAAAAAGCTCATTTAGGACCTGCACTTACGAAGGGGGTAGGCAGCTGTATATCAGGGAGTAAACCTTCTGAGAATAAAAACAGCTGGAGCTTGTTAAGGTAATTACACAGGGGAAAGGATAATGTACTGGGAACTCCTCAGAAGAATCTGATTTGTGGTGAGGGGAGAGAGATAAAAGCTCATTTAGGAACGACATGAACATGCTGCGTAGGTAGCTGTTTATCAGTAAATATCTCCACTGAGATTAAGAAAAGCAGTAGCTTAATAAATTAAGTACTTCCTGGTATGGTTACTGTACTGGTAACTCCCCAAAAGAATCTGGATTGTGGTGAGGGAACAGAGAAAAAAGCTCATTTAGGACCTGCACTTACGAAGGGGTAGGTAGCTGTATATCAGGGAGTAAACCTTCTGAGAATAAAAACAGCTGGAGCTTGTGAAGGTAATTACACAGGGGAAAGGATAATGTACTGGGAACTCCTCAGAAGAATCTGATTTGTGGTGAGGGGAGAGAGATAAAAGCTCATTTAGGAACGACATGAACATGCTGCGTAGGTAGCTGTTTATCAGTAAATATCTCCACTGAGATTAAGAAAAGCAGTAGCTTAATAAATTAAGTACTTCCTGGTATGGTTACTGTACTGGTAACTCCCCAAAAGAATCTGGATTGTGGTGAGGGAACAGAGAAAAAAGCTCATTTAGGACCTGCACTTACGAAGGGGGTAGGCAGCTGTATATCAGGGAGTAAACCTTCTGAGAATAAAAACAGCTGGAGCTTGTTAAGGTAATTACACAGGGGAAAGGATAATGTACTGGGAACTCCTCAGAAGAATCTGATTTGTGGTGAGGGGAGAGAGATAAAAGCTCATTTAGGAACGACATGAACATGTTGCGTAGGTAGCTGTTTATCAGTAAATATCTCCACTGAGATTAAGAAAAGCAGTAGCTTAATAAATTAAGTACTTCCTGGTATGGTTAATGTACTGGTAACTCCCCAAAAGAATCTGGATTGTGGTGAGGGAACAGAGAAAAAAGCTCATTTAGGACCTGCACTTACGAAGGGGGTAGGCAGCTGTATATCAGGGAGTAAACCTTCTGAGAATAAAAACAGCTGGAGCATGTTAATGTAATTAAACAGCTGAAAGGATAATGTACTGGGAATTCCTCAGAAGAATCTGATTTGTGGTGAGGGGAGAGAGATAAAAGCTCATTTAGGAACGACATGAACATGCTGCGTAGGTAGCTGTTTATCAGTAAATATCTCCACTGAGATTAAGAAAAGCAGTAGCTTAATAAATTAAGTACTTCCTGGTATGGTTACTGTACTGGTAACTCCCCAAAAGAATCTGGATTGTGGTGAGGGAACAGAGAAAAAAGCTCATTTAGGACCTGCAATTACGAAGGGGGTAGGCAGCTGTATATCAGGGAGTAAACCTTCTGAGAATAAAAACAGCTGGAGCTTGTTAAGGTAATTACACAGGGGAAAGGATAATGTACTGGGAACTCCTCAGAAGAATCTGATTTGTGGTGAGGGGAGAGAGATAAAAGCTCATTTAGGAACGACATGAACATGCTGCGTAGGTAGCTGTTTATCAGTAAATATCTCCACTGAGATTAAGAAAAGCAGTAGCTTAATAAATTAAGTACTTCCTGGTATGGTTACTGTACTGGTAACTCCCCAAAAGAATCTGGATTGTGGTGAGGGAACAGAGAAAAAAGCTCATTTAGGACCTGCACTTACGAAGGGGGTAGGCAGCTGTATATCAGGGAGTAAACCTTCTGAGAATAAAAACAGCTGGAGCTTGTTAAGGTAATTACACAGGGGAAAGGATAATGTACTGGGAACTCCTCAGAAGAATCTGATTTGTGGTGAGGGGAGAGAGATAAAAGCTCATTTAGGAACGACATGAACATGCTGCGTAGGTAGCTGTTTATCAGTAAATATCTCCACTGAGATTAAGAAAAGCAGTAGCTTAATAAATTAAGTACTTCCTGGTATGGTTACTGTACTGGTAACTCCCCAAAAGAATCTGGATTGTGGTGAGGGAACAGAGAAAAAAGCTCATTTAGGACCTGCACTTACGAAGGGGGTAGGCAGCTGTATATCAGGGAGTAAACCTTCTGAGAATAAAAACAGCTGGAGCTTGTTAAGGTAATTACACAGGGGAAAGGATAATGTACTGGGAACTCCTCAGAAGAATCTGATTTGTGGTGAGGGTAGAGAGATAAAAGCTCATTTAGGAACGACATGAACATGCTGCGTAGGTAGCTGTTTATCAGTAAATATCTCCACTGAGATTAAGAAAAGCAGTAGCTTAATAAATTAAGTACTTCCTGGTATGGTTACTGTACTGGTAACTCCCCAAAAGAATCTGGATTGTGGTGAGGGAACAGAGAAAAAAGCTCATTTAGGACCTGCACTTACGAAGGGGGTAGGCAGCTGTATATCAGGGAGTAAACCTTCTGAGAATAAAAACAGCTGGAGCTTGTTAAGGTAATTACACAGGGGAAAGGATAATGTACTGGGAACTCCTCAGAAGAATCTGATTTGTGGTGAGGGGAGAGAGATAAAAGCTCATTTAGGAACGACATGAACATGCTGCGTAGGTAGCTGTTTATCAGTAAATATCTCCACTGAGATTAAGAAAAGCAGTAGCTTAATAAATTAAGTACTTCCTGGTATGGTTACTGTACTGGTAACTCCCCAAAAGAATCTGGATTGTGGTGAGGGAACAGAGAAAAAAGCTCATTTAGGACCTGCACTTACGAAGGGGTAGGCAGCTGTATATCAGGGAGTAAACCTTCTGAGAATAAAAACAGCTGGAGCTTGTTAAGGTAATTACACAGGGGAAAGGATAATGTACTGGGAACTCCTCAGAAGAATCTGATTTGTGGTGAGGGGAGAGAGATAAAAGCTCATTTAGGAACGACATGAACATGCTGCGTAGGTAGCTGTTTATCAGTAAATATCTCCACTGAGATTAAGAAAAGCAGTAGCTTAATAAATTAAGTACTTCCTGGTATGGTTACTGTACTGGTAACTCCCCAAAAGAATCTGGATTGTGGTGAGGGAACAGAGAAAAAAGCTCATTTAGGACCTGCACTTACGAAGGGGTAGGCAGCTGTATATCAGGGAGTAAACCTTCTGAGAATAAAAACAGCTGGAGCTTGTTAAGGTAATTACACAGGGGAAAGGTAATGTACTGGGAACTCCTCAGAAGAATCTGATTTGTGGTGAGGGGAGAGAGATAAAAGCTCATTTAGGAACGACATGAACATGCTGCGTAGGTAGCTGTTTATCAGTAAATATCTCCACTGAGATTAAGAAAAGCAGTAGCTTAATAAATTAAGTACTTCCTGGTATGGTTACTGTACTGGTAACTCCCCAAAAGAATCTGGATTGTGGTGAGGGAACAGAGAAAAAAGCTCATTTAGGACCTGCACTTACGAAGGGGGTAGGCAGCTGTATATCAGGGAGTAAACCTTCTGAGAATAAAAACAGCTGGAGCTTGTTAAGGTAATTACACAGGGGAAAGGATAATGTACTGGGAACTCCTCAGAAGAATCTGATTTGTGGTGAGGGGAGAGAGATAAAAGCTCATTTAGGAACGACATGAACATGCTGCGTAGGTAGCTGTTTATCAGTAAATATCTCCACTGAGATTAAGAAAAGCAGTAGCTTAATAAATTAAGTACTTCCTGGTATGGTTACTGTACTGGTAACTCCCCAAAAGAATCTGGATTGTGGTGAGGGAACAGAGAAAAAAGCTCATTTAGGACCTGCACTTACGAAGGGGTAGGCAGCTGTATATCAGGGAGTAAACCTTCTGAGAATAAAAACAGCTGGAGCTTGTTAAGGTAATTACACAGGGGAAAGGATAATGTACTGGGAACTCCTCAGAAGAATCTGATTTGTGGTGAGGGGAGAGATAAAAGCTCATTTAGGAACGACATGAACATGCTGCGTAGGTAGCTGTTTATCAGTAAATATCTCCACTGAGATTAAGAAAAGCAGTAGCTTAATAAATTAAGTACTTCCTGGTATGGTTACTGTACTGGTAACTCCCCAAAAGAATCTGGATTGTGGTGAGGGAACAGAGAAAAAAGCTCATTTAGGACCTGCACTTACGAAGGGGGTAGGCAGCTGTATATCAGGGAGTAAACCTTCTGAGAATAAAAACAGCTGGAGCTTGTTAAGGTAATTACACAGGGGAAAGGATAATGTACTGGGAACTCCTCAGAAGAATCTGATTTGTGGTGAGGGGAGAGAGATAAAAGCTCATTTAGGAACGACATGAACATGCTGCGTAGGTAGCTGTTTATCAGTAAATATCTCCACTGAGATTAAGAAAAGCAGTAGCTTAATAAATTAAGTACTTCCTGGTATGGTTACTGTACTGGTAACTCCCCAAAAGAATCTGGATTGTGGTGAGGGAACAGAGAAAAAAGCTCATTTAGGACCTGCACTTACGAAGGGGGTAGGCAGCTGTATATCAGGGAGTAAACCTTCTGAGAATAAAAACAGCTGGAGCTTGTTAATGTAATTAAACAGGGGAAAGGATAATGTACTGGGAACTCCTCAGAAGAATCTGATTTGTGGTGAGGGGAGAGAGATAAAAGCTCATTTAGGAACGACATGAACATGCTGCGTAGGTAGCTGTTTATCAGTAAATATCTCCACTGAGATTAAGAAAAGCAGTAGCTTAATAAATTAAGTACTTCCTGGTATGGTTACTGTACTGGTAACTCCCCAAAAGAATCTGGATTGTGGTGAGGGAACAGAGAAAAAAGCTCATTTAGGACCTGCACTTACGAAGGGGGTAGGCAGCTGTATATCAGGGAGTAAACCTTCTGAGAATAAAAACAGCTGGAGCTTGTTAAGGTAATTACACAGGGGAAAGGATAATGTACTGGGAACTCCTCAGAAGAATCTGATTTGTGGTGAGGGGAGAGAGATAAAAGCTCATTTAGGAACGACATGAACATGCTGCGTAGGTAGCTGTTTATCAGTAAATATCTCCACTGAGATTAAGAAAAGCAGTAGCTTAATAAATTAAGTACTTCCTGGTATGGTTACTGTACTGGTAACTCCCCAAAAGAATCTGGATTGTGGTGAGGGAACAGAGAAAAAAGCTCATTTAGGACCTGCACTTACGAAGGGGGTAGGCAGCTGTATATCAGGGAGTAAACCTTCTGAGAATAAAAACAGCTGGAGCTTGTTAAGGTAATTACACAGGGGAAAGGATAATGTACTGGGAACTCCTCAGAAGAATCTGATTTGTGGTGAGGGGAGAGAGATAAAAGCTCATTTAGGAACGACATGAACATGCTGCGTAGGTAGCTGTTTATCAGTAAATATCTCCACTGAGATTAAGAAAAGCAGTAGCTTAATAAATTAAGTACTTCCTGGTATGGTTACTGTACTGGTAACTCCCCAAAAGAATCTGGATTGTGGTGAGGGAACAGAGAAAAAAGCTCATTTAGGACCTGCACTTACGAAGGGGTAGGCAGCTGTATATCAGGGAGTAAACCTTCTGAGAATAAAAACAGCTGGAGCTTGTTAAGGTAATTACACAGGGGAAAGGATAATGTACTGGGAACTCCTCAGAAGAATCTGATTTGTGGTGAGGGTAGAGAGATAAAAGCTCATTTAGGAACGACATGAACATGCTGCGTAGGTAGCTGTTTATCAGTAAATATCTCCACTGAGATTAAGAAAAGCAGTAGCTTAATAAATTAAGTACTTCCTGGTATGGTTACTGTACTGGTAACTCCCCAAAAGAATCTGGATTGTGGTGAGGGAACAGAGAAAAAAGCTCATTTAGGACCTGCACTTACGAAGGGGGTAGGCAGCTGTATATCAGGGAGTAAACCTTCTGAGAATAAAAACAGCTGGAGCTTGTTAAGGTAATTACACAGGGGAAAGGATAATGTACTGGGAACTCCTCAGAAGAATCTGATTTGTGGTGAGGGGAGAGAGATAAAAGCTCATTTAGGAACGACATGAACATGCTGCGTAGGTAGCTGTTTATCAGTAAATATCTCCACTGAGATTAAGAAAAGCAGTAGCTTAATAAATTAAGTACTTCCTGGTATGGTTACTGTACTGGTAACTCCCCAAAAGAATCTGGATTGTGGTGAGGGAACAGAGAAAAAAGCTCATTTAGGACCTGCACTTACGAAGGGGGTAGGCAGCTGTATATCAGGGAGTAAACCTTCTGAGAATAAAAACAGCTGGAGCTTGTTAAGGTAATTACACAGGGGAAAGGATAATGTACTGGGAACTCCTCAGAAGAATCTGATTTGTGGTGAGGGGAGAGAGATAAAAGCTCATTTAGGAACGACATGAACATGCTGCGTAGGTAGCTGTTTATCAGTAAATATCTCCACTGAGATTAAGAAAAGCAGTAGCTTAATAAATTAAGTACTTCCTGGTATGGTTACTGTACTGGTAACTCCCCAAAAGAATCTGGATTGTGGTGAGGGAACAGAGAAAAAAGCTCATTTAGGACCTGCACTTACGAAGGGGGTAGGCAGCTGTATATCAGGGAGTAAACCTTCTGAGAATAAAAACAGCTGGAGCTTGTTAAGGTAATTACACAGGGGAAAGGATAATGTACTGGGAACTCCTCAGAAGAATCTGATTTGTGGTGAGGGGAGAGAGATAAAAGCTCATTTAGGAACGACATGAACATGCTGCGTAGGTAGCTGTTTATCAGTAAATATCTCCACTGAGATTAAGAAAAGCAGTAGCTTAATAAATTAAGTACTTCCTGGTATGGTTACTGTACTGGTAACTCCCCAAAAGAATCTGGATTGTGGTGAGGGAACAGAGAAAAAAGCTCATTTAGGACCTGCACTTACGAAGGGGGTAGGCAGCTGTATATCAGGGAGTAAACCTTCTGAGAATAAAAACAGCTGGAGCTTGTTAAGGTAATTACACAGGGGAAAGGATAATGTACTGGGAACTCCTCAGAAGAATCTGATTTGTGGTGAGGGGAGAGAGATAAAAGCTCATTTAGGAACGACATGAACATGCTGCGTAGGTAGCTGTTTATCAGTAAATATCTCCACTGAGATTAAGAAAAGCAGTAGCTTAATAAATTAAGTACTTCCTGGTATGGTTACTGTACTGGTAACTCCCCAAAAGAATCTGGATTGTGGTGAGGGAACAGAGAAAAAAGCTCATTTAGGACCTGCACTTACGAAGGGGGTAGGCAGCTGTATATCAGGGAGTAAACCTTCTGAGAATAAAAACAGCTGGAGCTTGTTAAGGTAATTACACAGGGGAAAGGATAATGTACTGGGAACTCCTCAGAAGAATCTGATTTGTGGTGAGGGGAGAGAGATAAAAGCTCATTTAGGAACGACATGAACATGCTGCGTAGGTAGCTGTTTATCAGTAAATATCTCCACTGAGATTAAGAAAAGCAGTAGCTTAATAAATTAAGTACTTCCTGGTATGGTTACTGTACTGGTAACTCCCCAAAAGAATCTGGATTGTGGTGAGGGAACAGAGAAAAAAGCTCATTTAGGACCTGCACTTACGAAGGGGGTAGGCAGCTGTATATCAGGGAGTAAACCTTCTGAGAATAAAAACAGCTGGAGCTTGTTAAGGTAATTACACAGGGGAAAGGATAATGTACTGGGAACTCCTCAGAAGAATCTGATTTGTGGTGAGGGGAGAGAGATAAAAGCTCATTTAGGAACGACATGAACATGCTGCGTAGGTAGCTGTTTATCAGTAAATATCTCCACTGAGATTAAGAAAAGCAGTAGCTTAATAAATTAAGTACTTCCTGGTATGGTTACTGTACTGGTAACTCCCCAAAAGAATCTGGATTGTGGTGAGGGAACAGAGAAAAAAGCTCATTTAGGACCTGCACTTACGAAGGGGGTAGGCAGCTGTATATCAGGGAGTAAACCTTCTGAGAATAAAAACAGCTGGAGCTTGTTAAGGTAATTACACAGGGGAAAGGATAATGTACTGGGAACTCCTCAGAAGAATCTGATTTGTGGTGAGGGGAGAGAGATAAAAGCTCATTTAGGAACGACATGAACATGCTGCGTAGGTAGCTGTTTATCAGTAAATATCTCCACTGAGATTAAGAAAAGCAGTAGCTTAATAAATTAAGTACTTCCTGGTATGGTTACTGTACTGGTAACTCCCCAAAAGAATCTGGATTGTGGTGAGGGAACAGAGAAAAAAGCTCATTTAGGACCTGCACTTACGAAGGGGGTAGGCAGCTGTATATCAGGGAGTAAACCTTCTGAGAATAAAAACAGCTGGAGCTTGTTAAGGTAATTACACAGGGGAAAGGATAATGTACTGGGAACTCCTCAGAAGAATCTGATTTGTGGTGAGGGGAGAGAGATAAAAGCTCATTTAGGAACGACATGAACATGCTGCGTAGGTAGCTGTTTATCAGTAAATATCTCCACTGAGATTAAGAAAAGCAGTAGCTTAATAAATTAAGTACTTCCTGGTATGGTTACTGTACTGGTAACTCCCCAAAAGAATCTGGATTGTGGTGAGGGAACAGAGAAAAAAGCTCATTTAGGACCTGCACTTACGAAGGGGGTAGGCAGCTGTATATCAGGGAGTAAACCTTCTGAGAATAAAAACAGCTGGAGCTTGTTAAGGTAATTACACAGGGGAAAGGATAATGTACTGGGAACTCCTCAGAAGAATCTGATTTGTGGTGAGGGGAGAGAGATAAAAGCTCATTTAGGAACGACATGAACATGCTGCGTAGGTAGCTGTTTATCAGTAAATATCTCCACTGAGATTAAGAAAAGCAGTAGCTTAATAAATTAAGTACTTCCTGGTATGGTTACTGTACTGGTAACTCCCCAAAAGAATCTGGATTGTGGTGAGGGAACAGAGAAAAAAGCTCATTTAGGACCTGCACTTACGAAGGGGGTAGGCAGCTGTATATCAGGGAGTAAACCTTCTGAGAATAAAAACAGCTGGAGCTTGTTAAGGTAATTACACAGGGGAAAGGATAATGTACTGGGAACTCCTCAGAAGAATCTGATTTGTGGTGAGGGGAGAGATAAAAGCTCATTTAGGAACGACATGAACATGCTGCGTAGGTAGCTGTTTATCAGTAAATATCTCCACTGAGATTAAGAAAAGCAGTAGCTTAATAAATTAAGTACTTCCTGGTATGGTTACTGTACTGGTAACTCCCCAAAAGAATCTGGATTGTGGTGAGGGAACAGAGAAAAAAGCTCATTTAGGACCTGCACTTACGAAGGGGGTAGGCAGCTGTATATCAGGGAGTAAACCTTCTGAGAATAAAAACAGCTGGAGCTTGTTAAGGTAATTACACAGGGGAAAGGATAATGTACTGGGAACTCCTCAGAAGAATCTGATTTGTGGTGAGGGGAGAGAGATAAAAGCTCATTTAGGAACGACATGAACATGCTGCGTAGGTAGCTGTTTATCAGTAAATATCTCCACTGAGATTAAGAAAAGCAGTAGCTTAATAAATTAAGTACTTCCTGGTATGGTTACTGTACTGGTAACTCCCCAAAAGAATCTGGATTGTGGTGAGGGAACAGAGAAAAAAGCTCATTTAGGACCTGCACTTACGAAGGGGGTAGGCAGCTGTATATCAGGGAGTAAACCTTCTGAGAATAAAAACAGCTGGAGCTTGTTAAGGTAATTACACAGGGGAAAGGATAATGTACTGGGAACTCCTCAGAAGAATCTGATTTGTGGTGAGGGGAGAGAGATAAAAGCTCATTTAGGAACGACATGAACATGCTGCGTAGGTAGCTGTTTATCAGTAAATATCTCCACTGAGATTAAGAAAAGCAGTAGCTTAATAAATTAAGTACTTCCTGGTATGGTTACTGTACTGGTAACTCCCCAAAAGAATCTGGATTGTGGTGAGGGAACAGAGAAAAAAGCTCATTTAGGACCTGCACTTACGAAGGGGGTAGGCAGCTGTATATCAGGGAGTAAACCTTCTGAGAATAAAAACAGCTGGAGCTTGTTAAGGTAATTACACAGGGGAAAGGATAATGTACTGGGAACTCCTCAGAAGAATCTGATTTGTGGTGAGGGGAGAGAGATAAAAGCTCATTTAGGAACGACATGAACATGCTGCGTAGGTAGCTGTTTATCAGTAAATATCTCCACTGAGATTAAGAAAAGCAGTAGCTTAATAAATTAAGTACTTCCTGGTATGGTTACTGTACTGGTAACTCCCCAAAAGAATCTGGATTGTGGTGAGGGAACAGAGAAAAAAGCTCATTTAGGACCTGCACTTACGAAGGGGGTAGGCAGCTGTATATCAGGGAGTAAACCTTCTGAGAATAAAAACAGCTGGAGCTTGTTAAGGTAATTACACAGGGGAAAGGATAATGTACTGGGAACTCCTCAGAAGAATCTGATTTGTGGTGAGGGGAGAGAGATAAAAGCTCATTTAGGAACGACATGAACATGCTGCGTAGGTAGCTGTTTATCAGTAAATATCTCCACTGAGATTAAGAAAAGCAGTAGCTTAATAAATTAAGTACTTCCTGGTATGGTTACTGTACTGGTAACTCCCCAAAAGAATCTGGATTGTGGTGAGGGAACAGAGAAAAAAGCTCATTTAGGACCTGCACTTACGAAGGGGGTAGGCAGCTGTATATCAGGGAGTAAACCTTCTGAGAATAAAAACAGCTGGAGCTTGTTAAGGTAATTACACAGGGGAAAGGATAATGTACTGGGAACTCCTCAGAAGAATCTGATTTGTGGTGAGGGGAGAGAGATAAAAGCTCATTTAGGAACGACATGAACATGCTGCGTAGGTAGCTGTTTATCAGTAAATATCTCCACTGAGATTAAGAAAAGCAGTAGCTTAATAAATTAAGTACTTCCTGGTATGGTTACTGTACTGGTAACTCCCCAAAAGAATCTGGATTGTGGTGAGGGAACAGAGAAAAAAGCTCATTTAGGACCTGCACTTACGAAGGGGGTAGGCAGCTGTATATCAGGGAGTAAACCTTCTGAGAATAAAAACAGCTGGAGCTTGTTAAGGTAATTACACAGGGGAAAGGATAATGTACTGGGAACTCCTCAGAAGAATCTGATTTGTGGTGAGGGGAGAGAGATAAAAGCTCATTTAGGAACGACATGAACATGCTGCGTAGGTAGCTGTTTATCAGTAAATATCTCCACTGAGATTAAGAAAAGCAGTAGCTTAATAAATTAAGTACTTCCTGGTATGGTTACTGTACTGGTAACTCCCCAAAAGAATCTGGATTGTGGTGAGGGAACAGAGAAAAAAGCTCATTTAGGACCTGCACTTACGAAGGGGGTAGGCAGCTGTATATCAGGGAGTAAACCTTCTGAGAATAAAAACAGCTGGAGCTTGTTAAGGTAATTACACAGGGGAAAGGATAATGTACTGGGAACTCCTCAGAAGAATCTGATTTGTGGTGAGGGGAGAGAGATAAAAGCTCATTTAGGAACGACATGAACATGCTGCGTAGGTAGCTGTTTATCAGTAAATATCTCCACTGAGATTAAGAAAAGCAGTAGCTTAATAAATTAAGTACTTCCTGGTATGGTTACTGTACTGGTAACTCCCCAAAAGAATCTGGATTGTGGTGAGGGAACAGAGAAAAAAGCTCATTTAGGACCTGCACTTACGAAGGGGGTAGGCAGCTGTATATCAGGGAGTAAACCTTCTGAGAATAAAAACAGCTGGAGCTTGTTAAGGTAATTACACAGGGGAAAGGATAATGTACTGGGAACTCCTCAGAAGAATCTGATTTGTGGTGAGGGGAGAGAGATAAAAGCTCATTTAGGAACGACATGAACATGCTGCGTAGGTAGCTGTTTATCAGTAAATATCTCCACTGAGATTAAGAAAAGCAGTAGCTTAATAAATTAAGTACTTCCTGGTATGGTTACTGTACTGGTAACTCCCCAAAAGAATCTGGATTGTGGTGAGGGAACAGAGAAAAAAGCTCATTTAGGACCTGCACTTACGAAGGGGGTAGGCAGCTGTATATCAGGGAGTAAACCTTCTGAGAATAAAAACAGCTGGAGCTTGTTAAGGTAATTACACAGGGGAAAGGATAATGTACTGGGAACTCCTCAGAAGAATCTGATTTGTGGTGAGGGGAGAGAGATAAAAGCTCATTTAGGAACGACATGAACATGCTGCGTAGGTAGCTGTTTATCAGTAAATATCTCCACTGAGATTAAGAAAAGCAGTAGCTTAATAAATTAAGTACTTCCTGGTATGGTTACTGTACTGGTAACTCCCCAAAAGAATCTGGATTGTGGTGAGGGAACAGAGAAAAAAGCTCATTTAGGACCTGCACTTACGAAGGGGGTAGGCAGCTGTATATCAGGGAGTAAACCTTCTGAGAATAAAAACAGCTGGAGCTTGTTAAGGTAATTACACAGGGGAAAGGATAATGTACTGGGAACTCCTCAGAAGAATCTGATTTGTGGTGAGGGGAGAGAGATAAAAGCTCATTTAGGAACGACATGAACATGCTGCGTAGGTAGCTGTTTATCAGTAAATATCTCCACTGAGATTAAGAAAAGCAGTAGCTTAATAAATTAAGTACTTCCTGGTATGGTTACTGTACTGGTAACTCCCCAAAAGAATCTGGATTGTGGTGAGGGAACAGAGAAAAAAGCTCATTTAGGACCTGCACTTACGAAGGGGGTAGGCAGCTGTATATCAGGGAGTAAACCTTCTGAGAATAAAAACAGCTGGAGCTTGTTAAGGTAATTACACAGGGGAAAGGATAATGTACTGGGAACTCCTCAGAAGAATCTGATTTGTGGTGAGGGGAGAGAGATAAAAGCTCATTTAGGAACGACATGAACATGCTGCGTAGGTAGCTGTTTATCAGTAAATATCTCCACTGAGATTAAGAAAAGCAGTAGCTTAATAAATTAAGTACTTCCTGGTATGGTTACTGTACTGGTAACTCCCCAAAAGAATCTGGATTGTGGTGAGGGAACAGAGAAAAAAGCTCATTTAGGACCTGCACTTACGAAGGGGGTAGGCAGCTGTATATCAGGGAGTAAACCTTCTGAGAATAAAAACAGCTGGAGCTTGTTAAGGTAATTACACAGGGGAAAGGATAATGTACTGGGAACTCCTCAGAAGAATCTGATTTGTGGTGAGGGGAGAGAGATAAAAGCTCATTTAGGAACGACATGAACATGCTGCGTAGGTAGCTGTTTATCAGTAAATATCTCCACTGAGATTAAGAAAAGCAGTAGCTTAATAAATTAAGTACTTCCTGGTATGGTTACTGTACTGGTAACTCCCCAAAAGAATCTGGATTGTGGTGAGGGAACAGAGAAAAAAGCTCATTTAGGACCTGCACTTACGAAGGGGTAGGCAGCTGTATATCAGGGAGTAAACCTTCTGAGAATAAAAACAGCTGGAGCTTGTTAAGGTAATTACACAGGGGAAAGGATAATGTACTGGGAACTCCTCAGAAGAATCTGATTTGTGGTGAGGGTAGAGAGATAAAAGCTCATTTAGGAACGACATGAACATGCTGCGTAGGTAGCTGTTTATCAGTAAATATCTCCACTGAGATTAAGAAAAGCAGTAGCTTAATAAATTAAGTACTTCCTGGTATGGTTACTGTACTGGTAACTCCCCAAAAGAATCTGGATTGTGGTGAGGGAACAGAGAAAAAAGCTCATTTAGGACCTGCACTTACGAAGGGGGTAGGCAGCTGTATATCAGGGAGTAAACCTTCTGAGAATAAAAACAGCTGGAGCTTGTTAAGGTAATTACACAGGGGAAAGGATAATGTACTGGGAACTCCTCAGAAGAATCTGATTTGTGGTGAGGGGAGAGAGATAAAAGCTCATTTAGGAACGACATGAACATGCTGCGTAGGTAGCTGTTTATCAGTAAATATCTCCACTGAGATTAAGAAAAGCAGTAGCTTAATAAATTAAGTACTTCCTGGTATGGTTACTGTACTGGTAACTCCCCAAAAGAATCTGGATTGTGGTGAGGGAACAGAGAAAACTCATTTAGGACCTGCACTTACGAAGGGGGTAGGCAGCTGTATATCAGGGAGTAAACCTTCTGAGAATAAAAACAGCTGGAGCTTGTTAAGGTAATTACACAGGGGAAAGGATAATGTACTGGGAACTCCTCAGAAGAATCTGATTTGTGGTGAGGGGAGAGAGATAAAAGCTCATTTAGGAACGACATGAACATGCTGCTAGGTAGCTGTTTATCAGTAAATATCTCCACTGAGATTAAGAAAAGCAGTAGCTTAATAAATTAAGTACTTCCTGGTATGGTTACTGTACTGGTAACTCCCCAAAAGAATCTGGATTGTGGTGAGGGAACAGAGAAAAAAGCTCATTTAGGACCTGCACTTACGAAGGGGGTAGGCAGCTGTATATCAGGGAGTAAACCTTCTGAGAATAAAAACAGCTGGAGCTTGTTAAGGTAATTACACAGGGGAAAGGATAATGTACTGGGAACTCCTCAGAAGAATCTGATTTGTGGTGAGGGGAGAGAGATAAAAGCTCATTTAGGAACGACATGAACATGCTGCGTAGGTAGCTGTTTATCAGTAAATATCTCCACTGAGATTAAGAAAAGCAGTAGCTTAATAAATTAAGTACTTCCTGGTATGGTTACTGTACTGGTAACTCCCCAAAAGAATCTGGATTGTGGTGAGGGAACAGAGAAAAAAGCTCATTTAGGACCTGCACTTACGAAGGGGGTAGGCAGCTGTATATCAGGGAGTAAACCTTCTGAGAATAAAAACAGCTGGAGCTTGTTAAGGTAATTACACAGGGGAAAGGATAATGTACTGGGAACTCCTCAGAAGAA
Source organism: Perognathus longimembris pacificus (assembly GCF_023159225.1). Taxonomy (NCBI): domain Eukaryota; kingdom Metazoa; phylum Chordata; class Mammalia; order Rodentia; family Heteromyidae; genus Perognathus; species Perognathus longimembris. The sequence goes on from NW_025960140.1 coordinate 654,246, forward strand.
TCTGATTTGTGGTGAGGGGAGAGAGATAAAAGCTCATTTAGGAACGACATGAACATGCTGCGTAGGTAGCTGTTTATCAGTAAATATCTCCACTGAGATTAAGAAAAGCAGTAGCTTAATAAATTAAGTACTTCCTGGTATGGTTACTGTACTGGTAACTCCCCAAAAGAATCTGGATTGTGGTGAGGGAACAGAGAAAAAAGCTCATTTAGGACCTGCACTTACGAAGGGGGTAGGCAGCTGTATATCAGGGAGTAAACCTTCTGAGAATAAAAACAGCTGGAGCTTGTTAAGGTAATTACACAGGGGAAAGGATAATGTACTGGGAACTCCTCAGAAGAATCTGATTTGTGGTGAGGGGAGAGAGATAAAAGCTCATTTAGGAACGACATGAACATGCTGCGTAGGTAGCTGTTTATCAGTAAATATCTCCACTGAGATTAAGAAAAGCAGTAGCTTAATAAATTAAGTACTTCCTGGTATGGTTACTGTACTGGTAACTCCCCAAAAGAATCTGGATTGTGGTGAGGGAACAGAGAAAAAAGCTCATTTAGGACCTGCACTTACGAAGGGGGTAGGCAGCTGTATATCAGGGAGTAAACCTTCTGAGAATAAAAACAGCTGGAGCTTGTTAAGGTAATTACACAGGGGAAAGGATAATGTACTGGGAACTCCTCAGAAGAATCTGATTTGTGGTGAGGGGAGAGAGATAAAAGCTCATTTAGGAACGACATGAACATGCTGCGTAGGTAGCTGTTTATCAGTAAATATCTCCACTGAGATTAAGAAAAGCAGTAGCTTAATAAATTAAGTACTTCCTGGTATGGTTACTGTACTGGTAACTCCCCAAAAGAATCTGGATTGTGGTGAGGGAACAGAGAAAAAAGCTCATTTAGGACCTGCACTTACGAAGGGGGTAGGCAGCTGTATATCAGGGAGTAAACCTTCTGAGAATAAAAACAGCTGGAGCTTGTTAAGGTAATTACACAGGGGAAAGGATAATGTACTGGGAACTCCTCAGAAGAATCTGATTTGTGGTGAGGGGAGAGAGATAAAAGCTCATTTAGGAACGACATGAACATGCTGCGTAGGTAGCTGTTTATCAGTAAATATCTCCACTGAGATTAAGAAAAGCAGTAGCTTAATAAATTAAGTACTTCCTGGTATGGTTACTGTACTGGTAACTCCCCAAAAGAATCTGGATTGTGGTGAGGGAACAGAGAAAAAAGCTCATTTAGGACCTGCACTTACGAAGGGGTAGGCAGCTGTATATCAGGGAGTAAACCTTCTGAGAATAAAAACAGCTGGAGCTTGTTAAGGTAATTACACAGGGGAAAGGATAATGTACTGGGAACTCCTCAGAAGAATCTGATTTGTGGTGAGGGGAGAGAGATAAAAGCTCATTTAGGAACGACATGAACATGCTGCGTAGGTAGCTGTTTATCAGTAAATATCTCCACTGAGATTAAGAAAAGCAGTAGCTTAATAAATTAAGTACTTCCTGGTATGGTTACTGTACTGGTAACTCCCCAAAAGAATCTGGATTGTGGTGAGGGAACAGAGAAAAAAGCTCATTTAGGACCTGCACTTACGAAGGGGGTAGGCAGCTGTATATCAGGGAGTAAACCTTCTGAGAATAAAAACAGCTGGAGCTTGTTAAGGTAATTACACAGGGGAAAGGATAATGTACTGGGAACTCCTCAGAAGAATCTGATTTGTGGTGAGGGGAGAGAGATAAAAGCTCATTTAGGAACGACATGAACATGCTGCGTAGGTAGCTGTTTATCAGTAAATATCTCCACTGAGATTAAGAAAAGCAGTAGCTTAATAAATTAAGTACTTCCTGGTATGGTTACTGTACTGGTAACTCCCCAAAAGAATCTGGATTGTGGTGAGGGAACAGAGAAAAAAGCTCATTTAGACCTGCACTTACGAAGGGGGTAGGCAGCTGTATATCAGGGAGTAAACCTTCTGAGAATAAAAACAGCTGGAGCTTGTTAAGGTAATTACACAGGGGAAAGGATAATGTACTGGGAACTCCTCAGAAGAATCTGATTTGTGGTGAGGGGGAGAGATAAAAGCTCATTTAGGAACGACATGAACATGCTGCGTAGGTAGCTGTTTATCAGTAAATATCTCCACTGAGATTAAGAAAAGCAGTAGCTTAATAAATTAAGTACTTCCTGGTATGGTTACTGTACTGGTAACTCCCCAAAAGAATCTGGATTGTGGTGAGGGAACAGAGAAAAAAGCTCATTTAGGACCTGCACTTACGAAGGGGGTAGGCAGCTGTATATCAGGGAGTAAACCTTCTGAGAATAAAAACAGCTGGAGCTTGTTAAGGTAATTACACAGGGGAAAGGATAATGTACTGGGAACTCCTCAGAAGAATCTGATTTGTGGTGAGGGGAGAGAGATAAAAGCTCATTTAGGAACGACATGAACATGCTGCGTAGGTAGCTGTTTATCAGTAAATATCTCCACTGAGATTAAGAAAAGCAGTAGCTTAATAAATTAAGTACTTCCTGGTATGGTTACTGTACTGGTAACTCCCCAAAAGAATCTGGATTGTGGTGAGGGAACAGAGAAAAAAGCTCATTTAGGACCTGCACTTACGAAGGGGGTAGGCAGCTGTATATCAGGGAGTAAACCTTCTGAGAATAAAAACAGCTGGAGCTTGTTAAGGTAATTACACAGGGGAAAGGATAATGTACTGGGAACTCCTCAGAAGAATCTGATTTGTGGTGAGGGGAGAGAGATAAAAGCTCATTTAGGAACGACATGAACATGCTGCGTAGGTAGCTGTTTATCAGTAAATATCTCCACTGAGATTAAGAAAAGCAGTAGCTTAATAAATTAAGTACTTCCTGGTATGGTTACTGTACTGGTAACTCCCCAAAAGAATCTGGATTGTGGTGAGGGAACAGAGAAAAAAGCTCATTTAGGACCTGCACTTACGAAGGGGGTAGGCAGCTGTATATCAGGGAGTAAACCTTCTGAGAATAAAAACAGCTGGAGCTTGTTAAGGTAATTACACAGGGGAAAGGATAATGTACTGGGAACTCCTCAGAAGAATCTGATTTGTGGTGAGGGGAGAGAGATAAAAGCTCATTTAGGAACGACATGAACATGCTGCGTAGGTAGCTGTTTATCAGTAAATATCTCCACTGAGATTAAGAAAAGCAGTAGCTTAATAAATTAAGTACTTCCTGGTATGGTTACTGTACTGGTAACTCCCCAAAAGAATCTGGATTGTGGTGAGGGAACAGAGAAAAAAGCTCATTTAGGACCTGCACTTACGAAGGGGGTAGGCAGCTGTATATCAGGGAGTAAACCTTCTGAGAATAAAAACAGCTGGAGCTTGTTAAGGTAATTACACAGGGGAAAGGATAATGTACTGGGAACTCCTCAGAAGAATCTGATTTGTGGTGAGGGGAGAGAGATAAAAGCTCATTTAGGAACGACATGAACATGCTGCGTAGGTAGCTGTTTATCAGTAAATATCTCCACTGAGATTAAGAAAAGCAGTAGCTTAATAAATTAAGTACTTCCTGGTATGGTTACTGTACTGGTAACTCCCCAAAAGAATCTGGATTGTGGTGAGGGAACAGAGAAAAAAGCTCATTTAGGACCTGCACTTACGAAGGGGGTAGGCAGCTGTATATCAGGGAGTAAACCTTCTGAGAATAAAAACAGCTGGAGCTTGTTAAGGTAATTACACAGGGGAAAGGATAATGTACTGGGAACTCCTCAGAAGAATCTGATTTGTGGTGAGGGGAGAGAGATAAAAGCTCATTTAGGAACGACATGAACATGCTGCGTAGGTAGCTGTTTATCAGTAAATATCTCCACTGAGATTAAGAAAAGCAGTAGCTTAATAAATTAAGTACTTCCTGGTATGGTTACTGTACTGGTAACTCCCCAAAAGAATCTGGATTGTGGTGAGGGAACAGAGAAAAAAGCTCATTTAGGACCTGCACTTACGAAGGGGGTAGGCAGCTGTATATCAGGGAGTAAACCTTCTGAGAATAAAAACAGCTGGAGCTTGTTAAGGTAATTACACAGGGGAAAGGATAATGTACTGGGAACTCCTCAGAAGAATCTGATTTGTGGTGAGGGGAGAGAGATAAAAGCTCATTTAGGAACGACATGAACATGCTGCGTAGGTAGCTGTTTATCAGTAAATATCTCCACTGAGATTAAGAAAAGCAGTAGCTTAATAAATTAAGTACTTCCTGGTATGGTTACTGTACTGGTAACTCCCCAAAAGAATCTGGATTGTGGTGAGGGAACAGAGAAAAAAGCTCATTTAGGACCTGCACTTACGAAGGGGGTAGGCAGCTGTATATCAGGGAGTAAACCTTCTGAGAATAAAAACAGCTGGAGCTTGTTAAGGTAATTACACAGGGGAAAGGATAATGTACTGGGAACTCCTCAGAAGAATCTGATTTGTGGTGAGGGGAGAGAGATAAAAGCTCATTTAGGAACGACATGAACATGCTGCGTAGGTAGCTGTTTATCAGTAAATATCTCCACTGAGATTAAGAAAAGCAGTAGCTTAATAAATTAAGTACTTCCTGGTATGGTTACTGTACTGGTAACTCCCCAAAAGAATCTGGATTGTGGTGAGGGAACAGAGAAAAAAGCTCATTTAGGACCTGCACTTACGAAGGGGGTAGGCAGCTGTATATCAGGGAGTAAACCTTCTGAGAATAAAAACAGCTGGAGCTTGTTAAGGTAATTACACAGGGGAAAGGATAATGTACTGGGAACTCCTCAGAAGAATCTGATTTGTGGTGAGGGGAGAGAGATAAAAGCTCATTTAGGAACGACATGAACATGCTGCGTAGGTAGCTGTTTATCAGTAAATATCTCCACTGAGATTAAGAAAAGCAGTAGCTTAATAAATTAAGTACTTCCTGGTATGGTTACTGTACTGGTAACTCCCCAAAAGAATCTGGATTGTGGTGAGGGAACAGAGAAAAAAGCTCATTTAGGACCTGCACTTACGAAGGGGGTAGGCAGCTGTATATCAGGGAGTAAACCTTCTGAGAATAAAAACAGCTGGAGCTTGTTAAGGTAATTACACAGGGGAAAGGATAATGTACTGGGAACTCCTCAGAAGAATCTGATTTGTGGTGAGGGGAGAGAGATAAAAGCTCATTTAGGAACGACATGAACATGCTGCGTAGGTAGCTGTTTATCAGTAAATATCTCCACTGAGATTAAGAAAAGCAGTAGCTTAATAAATTAAGTACTTCCTGGTATGGTTACTGTACTGGTAACTCCCCAAAAGAATCTGGATTGTGGTGAGGGAACAGAGAAAAAAGCTCATTTAGGACCTGCACTTACGAAGGGGGTAGGCAGCTGTATATCAGGGAGTAAACCTTCTGAGAATAAAAACACCTGGAGCTTGTTAAGGTAATTACACAGGGGAAAAGATAATGTACTGGGAACTCCTCAGAAGAATCTGATTTGTGGTGAGGGGAGAGAGATAAAAGCTCATTTAGAACGACATGAACATGCTGCGTAGTAGCTGTTTATCAGTAAATATCTCCACTGAGATTAAGAAAAGCAGTAGCTTAATAAATTAAGTACTTCCTGGTATGGTTACTGTACTGGTAACTCCCCAAAGAATCTGGATTGTGGTGAGGGAACAGAGAAAAAAGCTCATTTAGGACCTGCACTTACGAAGGGGGTAGGCAGCTGTATATCAGGGAGTAAACCTTCTGAGAATAAAAACAGCTGGAGCTTGTTAAGGTAATTACACAGGGGAAAGGATAATGTACTGGGAACTCCTCAGAAGAATCTGATTTGTGGTGAGGGGAGAGAGATAAAAGCTCATTTAGGAACGACATGAACATGCTGCGTAGGTAGCTGTTTATCAGTAAATTCTCCACTGAGATTAAGAAAAGCAGTAGCTTAATAAATTAAGTATATCCTGGTATGGTTACTGTACTGGTAACTCCCCAAAAGAATCTGGATTGTGGTGAGGGAACAGAGAAAAAAGCTCATTTAGGACCTGCACTTACGAAGGGGGTAGGCAGCTGTATATCAAGGGAGTAAACCTTCTGAGAATAAAAACAGCTGGAGCTTGTTAAGGTAATTACACAGGGAATGGATAATGTACTGGGAACTCCTCAGAAGAATCTGATTTGTGGTGAGGGTAGAGAGATAAAAGCTCATTTAGGAACGACATGAACATGCTGCGTAGGTAGCTGTTTATCAGTAAATATCTCCACTGAGATTAAGAAAAGCAGTAGCTTAATAAATTAAGTACTTCCTGGTATGGTTACTGTACTGGTAACTCCCCAAAAGAATCTGGATTGTGGTGAGGGAACAGAGAAAAAAGCTCATTTAGGACCTGCACTTACGAAGGGGGTAGGCACCTGTATATCAGGGAATAAACCTTCTGAGAATAAAAACAGCTGGAGCTTGTTAAGGTAATTACACAGGGGAAAGGATAATGTACTGGGAACTCCTCAGAAGAATCTGATTTGTGGTGAGGGGAGAGAGATAAAAGCTCATTTAGGAACGACATGAACATGCTGCGTAGGTAGCTGTTTATCAGTAAATATCTCCACTGAGATTAAGAAAAGCAGTAGCTTAATAAATTAAGTACTTCCTGGTATGGTTACTGTACTGGTAACTCCCCAAAAGAATCTGGATTGTGGTGAGGGAACAGAGAAAAAAGCTCATTTAGGACCTGCACTTACGAAGGGGGTAGGCAGCTGTATATCAGGGAGTAAACCTTCTGAGAATAAAAACAGCTGGAGCTTGTTAAGGTAATTACTCAGGGGAAAGGATAATGTACTGGGAACTCCTCAGAAGAATCTGATTTGTTTTGAGGGGAGAGAGTAAAAGCTCATTTAGGAATGACATGAACATGCTGCATACGTAGCTGTTTATCAGTAAATATCTCCACTGAGATTAAGAAAAGCAGTAGCTTAATAAATTAAGTACTCCCTGTATGGAGACTGTACTGGTAACTCCCCAAAAGTATCTGGATTGTGGTGAGGGAACAGAGAAAAAAGCTCATTTAGGACCTGCACTTACGAAGGGGGTAGGCAGCTGTATATCAGGGAGTAAACCTTCTGAGAATAAAAACAGCTGGAGCTTGTTAAGGTAATTACACAGGGGAAAGGATAATGTACTGGGAACTCCTCAGAAGAATCTGATTTGTGGTGAGGGGAGAGAGATAAAAGCTCATTTAGGAACGACATGAACATGCTGCGTAGGTAGCTGTTTATCAGTAAATATCTCCACTGAGATTAAGAAAAGCAGTAGCTTCATAAATTAAGTACTTCCTGGTATGGTTACTGTACTGGTAACTCCCCAAAAGAATCTGGATTGTGGTGAGGGAACAGAGAAAAAAGCTCATTTATTACCTGCACTTACGAAGGGGTAGGCAGTTGTATATCAGGGAGTAAACCTTCTGAGAATAAAAACAGCTGGAGCTTGTTAAGGTAATTACACAGGGGAAAGGATAATGTACTGGGAACTCCTCAGAAGAATCTGATTTGTGGTGAGGGAGAGAGATAAAAGCTCATTTAGGAACGACATGAACATGCTGCGTAGTAGCTGTTTATCAGTAAATATCTCCACTGAGATTAAGAAAAGCAGTAGCTTAATAAATTAAGTACTTCCTGGTATGGTTACTGTACTGGTAACTCCCCAAAGGAATCTGGATTGTGGTGAGGGAACAGAGAAAAAAGCTCATTTAGGACCTGCACTTACGAAGGGGGTAGGCAGCTGTATATCAGGGAGTAAACCTTCTGAGAATAAAAACAGCTGGAGCTTGTTAAGGTAATTACACAGGGGAAAGGATAATGTACTGGGAACTCCTCAGAAGAATCTGATTTGTGGTGAGGGGAGAGAGATAAAAGCTCATTTAGGAACGACATGAACATGCTGCGTAGGTAGCTGTTTATCAGTAAATATCTCCACTGAGATTAAGAAAAGCAGTAGCTTAATAAATTAAGTATTCCTGATATGGTTACTGTACTGGTAACTCCCCAAAAGAATCTGGATTGTGGTGAGGGAACAGAGAAAAAAGCTCATTTAGACCTGCACTTACGAAGGGGGTAGGCAGCTGTATATCAGGGAGTAAACCTTCTGAGAATAAAAACAGCTGGAGCTTGTTAAGGTAATTACACAGGGGAAACGATAATGTACTGGGAAATCCTCAGAAGAATCTGATTTGTGGTGAGGGGGGAGAGATAAAAGCTCATTTAGGAACGACATGAACATGCTGCGTAGGTAGCTGTTTATCAGTAAATATCTCCACTGAGATTAAGAAAAGCAGTAGCTTAATAAATTAAGTACTTCCTGGTATGGTTACTGTACTGGTAACTCCCCAAAAGAATCTGGATTGTGGTGAGGGAACAGAGAAAAAAGCTCATTTAGGACCTGCACTTACGAAGGGGGTAGGCAGCAGTATATCAGGGAGTAAACCTTCTGAGAATAAAAACAGCTGGAGCTTGTTAAGGTAATTACACAGGGGAAAAGATAATGTACTGGGAAATCCTCAGAAGAATCTGATTTGTGGTGAGGGGAGAGAGAAAAAAGCTCATTTAGGAACGACATGTACATGCTGCGTAGGTAGCTGTTTATTAGTAAATATCTCCACTGAGATTAAGAAAAGCATTAGCTTAATAAATTTAGTACTTCCTGGTATGGTTACTGTACTGGTAACTCCCCAAAAGAATCTGGATTGTGGTGAGGGAACAGAGAAAAAAGCTCATTTAGGACCTGCACTTACGAAGGGGGTAGGCAGCTGTATATCAGGGAGTAAACCTTCTGAGAATAAAAACAGCTGGAGCTTGTTAAGGTAATTACACAGGGGAAAGGATAATGTACTGGGAACTCCTCAGAAGAATCTGATTTGTGGTGAGGGGAGAGAGATAAAAGCTCATTTAGGAACGACATGAACATGCTGCGTAGTAGCTGTTTATCAGTAAATATCTCCACTGAGATTAAGAAAAGCAGTAGCTTAATAAATTAAGTACTTCCTGGTATGGTTACTGTACTGGTAACTCCCCAAAAGAATCTGGATTGTGGTGAGGGAACAGAGAAAAAAAGCTCATTTAGACCTGCACTTACGAAGGGGGTAGGCAGCTGTATATCAGGGAGTAAACCTTCTGAGAATAAAAACAGCTGGAGCTTGTTAAGGAATTACACAGGGGAAAGGATAATGTACTGGGAACTCCTCAGAAGAATCTGATTTGTGGTGAGGGGAGAGAGATAAAAGCTCATTTAGGAACGACATGAACATGCTGCGTAGGTAGCTGTTTATCAGTAAATATCTCCACTGAGATTAAGAAAAGCAGTAGCTTAATAAATTAAGTACTTCCTGGTATGGTTACTGTACTGGTAACTCCCCAAAAGAATCTGGATTGTGGTGAGGGAACAGAGAAAAAAGCTCATTTAGAACCTGCACTTACGAAGGGGGTAGGCAGCTGTATATCAGGGAGTAAAACTTCTGAGAATAAAAACAGCTGGAGCTTGTTAAGGTAATTACTCAGGGGAAAGGATAATGTACTGGGAACTCCTCAGAAGAATCTGATTTGTTTTGAGGGGAGAGAGATAAAAGCTCATTTAGGAATGACATGAACATGCTGCATACGTAGCTGTTTATCAGTAAATATCTCCACTGAGATTAAGAAAAGCAGTAGCTTAATAAATTAAGTACTCCCTCTATGGAGACTGTACTGGTAACTCCCAAAAAGTATCTGGATTGTGGTGAGGGAACAGAGAAAAAAGCTCATTTAGGACCTGCACTTACGAAGGGGTAGGCAGCTGTATATCAGGGAGTAAACCTTCTGTGAATAAAAACAGCTGGAGCTTGTTAAGGTAATTACACAGGGGAAAGGATAATGTACTGGGAACTCCTCAGAAGAATGTGATTTGTGGTGAGGGGAGAAAGATAAAAGCTCATTTAGGAACGACATGAACATGCTGCGTATGTAGCTGTTTATCAGTAAATATCTCCACTGAAATTAGAAATGCAGTAGCTTCATAAATTAAGTACTTCCTGGTATGGTTACTGTACTGGTAACTCCCCAAAAGAATCTGCATTGTGGTGAGGGAACAGAGAAAAAAGCTCATTTATTACCTGCACTTACGAAGGGGTAGGCAGTTGTATATCAGGGAGTAAACCTTGTGAGAATAAAAACAGCTGGAGCTTTGTAAGTAATTACACAGGGGAAAGGATAATGTACTGGGAACTCCTCAGAAGAATCTGAATTTTGGTGAGTGGAGAGAGATAAAAGCTCATTTAGGAACGACATGAACATGCTGCGTAGTTAGCTGTTTATCAGTAAATATCTCCACTGAGATTAAGAAAAGCAGTAGATTAATAAATTAAGTACTTCCTGGTATGGTTACTGTACTGGCAACTCCCCAAAAGAATCTGGATTGTGGTGAGGGAACAGAGAAAAAAGCTCATTTAGGACCTGCACTTACGAAGGGGGTAGGCAGCTGTATATCAGGGAGTAAACCTTCTGAGAATAAAAACAGCTGGAGCTTGTTAAGGTAATTACACAGGGGAAAGGATAATGTACTGGGAACTCCTCAGAAGAATCTGATTTGTGGTGAGGGGAGAGAGATAAAAGCTCATTTAGGAACGACATGAACATGCTGCGTAGGTAGCTGTTTATCAGTAAATATCTCCACTGAGATTAAGAAACGCAGTAGCTTAATAAATTAAATACTTGCTGGTATGGTTACTGTGCTGGTAACTCCCCAAAAGAATCTGGATTGTGGTGAGGGAACAGAGAAAAAAGCTCATATAGGACCTGCACTTACGAAGGGGGTAGGCAGCTGTATAACAGGGAGGAAACCTTCTGAGAATAAAAACAGCTGGAGCTTCTTAAGGTAATTACACAAGGGAAAGGATAATGTACTGGGAACTCCTCAGAAGAATCTGATTTGTGGTGAGGGGAGAGAGATAAAAGCTCATTTAGGAACGACATGAACATGCTGCGTAGGTAGCTGTTTATCAGTAAATATCTCCACTGAGATTAAGAAAAGCAGTAGCTTAATAAATTAAGTACTTCCTGTTATGGTTACTGTACTGGTAACTCCCCAAAAGAATCTGGATTGTGGTGAGGGAACAGAGAAAAAAGCTCATTTAGGACCTGCACTTACGAAGGAGGTAGGCAGCTGTATATCAGGGAGTAAACCTTCTGAGAATAAAAACAGCTGGAGCTTTGTAAGGTAATTACACAGGGGAAAGGATAATGTACTGGGAACTCCTCAGAAGAATCTGAATTGTGGTGAGGGGAGAGAGATAAAAGCTCATTAGGAACGACATGAACATGCTGCGTAGGTAGCTGTTTATCAGTAAATATCTCCACTGAGATTAAGAAAAGCAGTAGCTTAATAAATTAAGTACTTCCTCGTATGGTTACTGTACTGGTAACTCCCCAAAAGAATCTGCATTGTGGTGAGGGAACAGAGAAAAAAGCTCATTTAGGACGTGCACTTACGAAGGGGGTAGGCTGCTGTATATCAGGGAGTAAACCTTCTGAGAATAAAAAGAGCTGGAGCTTGTTAAGGTAATTACACAGGGGAAAGGATAATGTACTGGGAACTCCTCATAAGAATCTGATTTGTGGTGAGGGGAGAGAGATAAAAGCTCATTTAGAACGACATGAACATGCTGCGTAGGTAGCTGTTTATCAGTAAATATCTACACTGAGATTAAGAAAAGCAGTAGCTTCATAAATTAAGTACTTCCTGGTATGGTTACTGTACTGGTAACTCCCCTAAAGAACTGGATTTTGGGTAGGGAACAGAGAAAAAAGCTTATTTACGACCTGCACTTACGAAGGGGTAGGCCTCAGTATATCAGGGAGTAAACCCTCTGAGAATAAAAACAGCTGGAGCTTGTTAAGGTAATCACACAGGGGAAAGGATAATGTACTGGGAACTCCTCCGAAGAATCTGATTTGTGGTGAGGGAGAGAGATAAAAGCTCATTTAGGAACGACATGAACATGCTGCGTAGGTAGCTGTTTATCAGTAAATATCTCCACTGAGATTAAGAAAAGCAGTAGCTTAATGAATTAAGTATTTCCTGATATGGTTTCTGTACTGGTAACTCCCAAAAGAATCTGGATTGTGGTGAGGGAACAGAGAAAAAAGCTCATTTAAGACCTGCAATTATGAAGGGGGGTAGGCAGCTGTATATCAGGGAGTAAACCTTCTGAGAATAAAAACAACTGGAGCTTGTTACGGTAATTACACAGGGAAACGATAATGTACTGGGAAATCCTCAGAAGAATGTGATTTGTGGTGAGGGGGGAGAGATAAAAGCTCATTTAGGAACGACATGAACATGCTGCGTAGGTAGCTGTTTATCAGTAAATATCTCCACTGAGATTAAGAAAAGCAGTAGCTTAATAAATTAAGTACTTCCTGGTATGGTTACTGTACTGGTAACTCCCCAAAAGAATCTGGATTGTGGTGAGGGAACAGAGAAAAAAGCTCATTTAGAACCTGCACTTACGAAGGGGGTAGCAGCAGTATATCAGGGAGTAAACCTTCTGAGAATAAAAACAGCTGGAGCTTGTTAAGGTAATTACACAGGGGAAAAGATAATGTACTGGGAAATCCTCAGAAGAATCTGATTTGTGGTGAGGGGAGAGAGAAAAAAGCTCATTTAGGAACGACATGTACATGCTGCGTAGGTAGCTGTTTATCAGTAAATATCTCCACTGAGATTAAGAAAAGCAGTAGCTTAAAAAATTAAGTACTTCCTGGTATGGTTACTGTACTGGTAACTCCCCAAAGAATCTGGATTGTGGTGAGGGAACAGAGAAAAAAGCTCCTTTAGAACCTGCACTTACGAAGGGGGGTAGGCAGCTGTATATCAGGGAGTAAAACTTCTGAGAATAAAAACAGCTGCAGCTTGTTAAGGTAATTACTCAGGGGAAAGGATAATGTACTGGGAACTCCTCAGAAGAATCTGATTTGTTTTGAGGGGAGAGAGATAAAAGCTCATTTAGGAATGACATGAACATGCTGCATACGTAGCTGTTTATCAGTAAATATCTCCACTGAGATTAAGAAAAGCAGTGGCTTAATAAATTAAGTACTCCCTGTATGGAGACTGTAGTGGTAACTCCCCAAAAGTATCTGGATTGTGGTGAGGGAACAGAGAAAAAAGCTCATTTAGGACCTGCACTTACGAAGGGGGTAGGCAGCTGTATATCACGGAGTAAACCTTCTGAGAATAAAAACAGCTGGAGCTTGTTAAGGTAATTACACAGGGGAAAGGATAATGTACTGGGAACTCCTCATAAGAATCTGATTTGTGGTGAGGGGAGAGAGATAAAAGCTCATTTAGGACGACATGAACATGCTGCGTAGGTAGCTGTTTATCAGTAAATATCTACACTGAGATTAAGAAAAGCAGTAGCTTCATAAATTAAGTACTTCCTGGTATGGTTACTGTACTGGTAACTCCCCTAAAGAATCTGGATTTTGGTTAGGGAACAGAGAAAAAAGCTTATTTACGACCTGCACTTACGAAGGGGTAGGCCTCAGTATATCAGGGAGTAAACCCTCTGAGAATAAAAACAGCTGGAGCTTGTTAAGGTAATCACACAGGGGAAAGGATAATGTACTGGGAACTCCTCAGAAGAATCTGATTTGTGGTGAGGGGAGAGAGATAAAAGCTCATTTAGGAACGACATGAACATGCTGCGTAGGTAGCTGTTTATCAGTAAATATCTCCACTGAGATTAAGAAAAGCAGTAGCTTAATGAATTAAGTATTTCCTGATATGGTTTCTGTACTGGTAACTCCCCAAAAGAATCTGGATTGTGGTGAGGGAACAGAGAAAAAAGCTCATTTAAGACCTGCAATTATGAAGGGGGTAGGCAGCTGTATATCAGGAGTAAACCTTCTGAGAATAAAAACAACTGGAGCTTGTTACGGTAATTACACAGGGGAAACGATAATGTACTGGGAAATCCTCAGAAGAATGTGATTTGTGGTGAGGGGGGGAGAGATAAAAGCTCATTTAGGAACGACATGAACATGCTGCGTAAGTAGCTGTTTATCAGTAAATATCTCCACTGAGATTAAGAAAAGCAGTAGCTTAATAAATTAAGTACTTCCTGGTATGGTTACTGTACTGGTAACTCCCCAAAAGAATCTGGATTGTGGTGAGGGAACAGAGAAAAAAGCTCATTTAGAACCTGCACTTACGAAGGGGGTAGGCAGCAGTATATCAGGGAGTAAACCTTCTGAGAATAAAAACAGCTGGAGCTTGTTAAGGTAATTACACAGGGGAAAAGATAATGTACTGGGAAATCCTCAGAAGAATCTGATTTGTGGTGAGGGGAGAGAGAAAAAAGCTCATTTAGGAACGACATGTACATGCTGCGTAGGTAGCTGTTTATTAGTAAATATCTCCACTGAGATTAAGAAAAGCATTAGCTTAATAAATTTAGTACTTCCTGGTATGCTTACTGTACTGGTAACTCCCCAAAAGAATCTGGATTGTGGTGAGGGAACAGAGAAAAAAGCTCATTTAGGACCTGCACTTACGAAGGGGGTAGGCAGCTGTATATCAGGGAGTAAACCTTCTGAGAATAAAAACAGCTGGAGCTTGTTAAGGTAATTACACAGGGGAAAGGATAATGTACTGGGAACTCCTCAGAAGAATCTGATTTGTGGTGAGGGGAGAGAGATAAAAGCTCATTTAGGAACGAGATGAACATGCTGCGTACGTAGCTGTTTATCAGTAAATATCTCCACTGAGATTAAGAAACGCAGTAGCTTAATAAATTAAGTACTTCCTGGTGTGGTTACTGTACTGGTAACTCCCCAAAAGATTCTGGATTGTGGTGAGGGAACAGAGAAAAAAGCTCATTTAAGACCTGCACTTACGAAGGGGGTAGGCAGCTGTATATCAGGGAGTAAACCTTGTGAGAATAAAAACAGCAGGAGCTTGTTAAGGAAATTACACAGGGGAAAGGATAATGTACTGGGAACTCCTCAGAAGAATCTGATTTGTGGTGAGGGGAGAGAGATAAAAGCTCATTTAGGAACGACATGAACATGCTGCGTAGGTAGCTGTTTATCAGTAAATATCTCCACTGAGATTAAGAAAAGCAGTAGCTTAATAAATTAAGTACTTCCTGGTATGGTTACTGTACTGGTAACTCCCCAAAAGAATCTGGATTGTGGTGAGGGAACAGAGAAAAAAGCTCATTTAGAACCTGCACTTACGAAGGGGGTAGGCAGCTGTATATCAGGGAGTAAAACTTCTGAGAATAAAAACAGCTGGAGCTTGTTAAGGTAATTACTCAGGGGAAAGGATAATGTACTGGGAACTCCTCAGAAGAATCTGATTTGTTTTGAGGGGAGAGAGATAAAAGCTCATTTAGGAATGACATGAACATGCTGCATACGTAGCTGTTTATCAGTAAATATCTCCACTGAGATTAAGAAAAGCAGTAGCTTAATAAATTAAGTACTCCCTGTATGGAGACTGTACTGGTAACTCCCAAAAAGTATCTGGATTGTGGTGAGGGAACAGAGAAAAAAGCTCATTTAGGACCTGCACTTACGAAGGGGGTAGGCAGCTGTATATCAGGGAGTAAACCTTCTGAGAATAAAAACAGCTGGAGCTTGTTAAGGTAATTACACAGGGGAAAGGATAATGTACTGGGAACTCCTCAGAAGAATGTGATTTGTGGTGAGGGAGAAAGATAAAAGCTCATTTAGGAACGACATGACATGCTGCGTATGTAGCTGTTTATCAGTAAATATCTCCACTGAAATTAGAAAAGCAGTAGCTTCATAAATTAAGTACTTCCTGGTATGGTTACTGTACTGGTAACTCCCCAAAAGAATCTGCATTGTGGTGAGGGAACAGAGAAAAAAGCTCATTTATTACCTGCACTTACGAAGGGGTAGGCAGTTGTATATCAGGGAGTAAACCTTCTGAGAATAAAAACAGCTGGAGCTTTGTAAGGTAATTACACAGGGGAAAGGATAATGTACTGGGAACTCCTCAGAAGAATCTGAATTTTGGTGAGTGGAGAGAGATAAAAGCTCATTTAGGAACGACATGAACATGCTGCGTAGTTAGCTGTTTATCAGTAAATATCTCCACTGAGATTAAGAAAAGCAGTAGATTAATAAATTAAGTACTTCCTGGTATGGTTACTGTACTGGCAACTCCCCAAAAGAATCTGGATTGTGGTGAGGGAACAGAGAAAAAAAGCTCATTTAGGACCTGCACTTACGAAGGGGGTAGGCAGCTGTATATCAGGGAGTAAACCTTCTGAGAATAAAAACAGCTGGAGCTTGTTAAGTAATTACACAGGGGAAAGGATAATGTACTGGGAACTCCTCAGAAGAATCTGATTTGTGGTGAGGGGAGAGAGATAAAAGCTCATTTAGGAACGACATGAACATGCTGCGTAGGTAGCTGTTTATCAGTAAATATCTCCACTGAGATTAAGAAACGCAGTAGCTTAATAAATTAAATACTTGCTGGTATGGTTACTGTGCTGGTAACTCCCCAAAAG
>NW_025960140.1:671294-709645 GCF_023159225.1 Perognathus longimembris pacificus
AGGATAATGTACTGGGAACTCCTCAGAAGAATCTGATTTTTGGTGAGGGGTGAGAGATAAAAGCTCATTTAGGAACGACATGAACGTGCTGCGTAGGTAGCTGTTTATCAGTAAATATCTCCACTGAGATTAAGAAAAGCAGTAGCTTAATAAATTAAGTAGTTCCTGGTATGGTTACTATACTGGTAACTCCCGAGAAGAATCTGGATTGTGGTGAGGGAACAGAGAAAAAAGCTCATTTAGGACCTGCACTTACGAAGGGGGTAGGCAGCTGTATATCAGGGAGTAAACCTTCTGAGAATACAAACAGCTGGAGCTTGTTAAGGTAATTACACAGGGGAAAGGATAATGTACTGGGAACTCCTCAGAAGAATCTGGATTGTGGTGAGGGAACAGAGAAAAAAGCTCATTTAGGACCTACACTTACGAAGGGGGTAGGCAGCTGTATATCAGGGAGTAAACCTTCTGAGAATAAAAACAGCTGGAGCTTGTTAAGGTAATTACACAGGAGAAAGGATAAAGTACTGGGAACTCCTTAGAAGAATCTGATTTGTGGTGAGGGGAGAGAGATAAAAGCTCATTTAGGAACGACATGAACATGCTGCGTAGGTAGCTGTTTATCAGTAAATATCTCCACTTAGATTAAGAAAAGCAGTAGCTTAATAAATTAATTACTTCCTGGTATGGATACTGTACTGGTAACTCGCCAAAAGAATCTGGATTGTGGTGAGGGAACAGAGAAAAAAGCTCATTTAGGAACGACATGAACATGCTGCGTAGGTAGCTGTTTATCAGTAAATATCTCAACTGAGATTAGGAAAAGCAGAAGCTTAATAAATTAATTACTTCCTGGTATGGTTACTGTACTGGTAACTCCCCAAAAGGATCTGGATTGTGGTGAGGGAACAGAGAAAAAAGCTCATTTAGGACCTGCACTTACGAAGGGGGTAGGCAGCTGTAAATCAGGGAGTAAACCTTCTGAGAATAAAAACAGCTGGGGATTGTTAAGGTAATTACACAGGGGAAAGGATAATGTACTGGGAACTCCTCAGAAGAATCTGATTTGTGGTGAGGGGAGAGAGATAAAACCTCATTTAGGAACGACATGAACATGCTGCGTACGTAGCTGTTTATCAGTAAATAAATCCACTGAGATTAAGAAAATCAGTAGCTTAATAAATTAAGTACTTCCTGGTATGGTTACTGTACTGGGAACTCCCCAAAACAATCTGGATTGTGGTGAGGGAACAGAGAAAAAAGCTCATTTAGGACCTGCACTTTCGAAGGGGGTAGGCAGCTGTATGTCAGGGAGTAAACCTTCTGAGAATAAAAACAGCTGGAGCTTGTTAAGGTAATTACACAAGGGAAAGGATAATGTACTGGGAACTCCTCAGAAGAATCTGATTTGTGGTGAGGGGAGAGAGATAAAAGCTCATTTAGGAACGACATGAACATGCTGCATACGTAGCTGTTTATCACTAAATATCTCCACTGAGATTAAGGAAAGCAGTAGCTTAGTAAATAAAGTACTTCCTGGTATGGATACTGTACTGGTAACTCCCCAAAAGAATCTGGATTGTGGTGAGGGGAGAGAGATAAAAGCTCATTTAGGAACGACATGAACATGCTGCGTAGGTAGCTGTTTATCAGTAAATATCTCCACTGAGATTAAGAAAAGCAGAAGCTTAATAAATTAATTACTTCCTGGTATGGTTACTGTACTGGTAACTCCCAAAAGAATCTGGATTGTGGTGAGGGAACAGAGAAAAAAGCTCATTAGGACCTGCACTTACGAAGGGGGTAGACAGCTGTATATCAGGGAGTAAACCTTCTGAGAATAAAAACAGCTGGGGCTTGTTAAGGTAATTACACAGGGGAAAGGATAATGTACTGGGAACTCCTCAGAAGAATCTGATTTGTGGTGAGGGGAGAGAGATAAAAGCTCATTTAGGAACGACATGAACATGCTGCGTACGTAGCTGTTTATCAGTAAATAAATCCACTGAGATTAAGAAAATCAGTAGCTTAATAAATTAAGTACTTCCTGGTATGGTTACTGTACTGGTAACTCCCCAAAAGAATCTGGATTGTGGTGAGGGAACAGAGAAAAAAGCTCATTTAGGACCTGCACTTACGAAGGGGGTAGGCAGCTGTATATCAGGGAGTAAACATTCTGAGAATAAAAACAGCTGGAGCTTGTTAAGGTAATTACACAGGGGAAAGGATAATGTACTGGGAACTCCTCAGAAGAATCTGATTTGTGGTGACGGGAGAGAGATAAAAGCTCATTTAGGAACGACATGAACATGCTGCGTAGGTAGCTGTTTATCAGTAAATATCTCCACTGAGATTAAGAAAAGTAGTAGCTTAATAAATTAAGTACTTCCTGGTATGGTTACTGTACTGGTAACTCCCCAAAAGAAACTGGATTGTGGTGAGGGAACAGAGAAAAAAGCTCATTTAGGACCTGCACTTACGAATGGGGTAGGCAGTTGTATATCAGGGAGTAAACCTTCTGAGAATAAAAACAGCTGGAGATTGTTAAGGTAATTACACAGGGGAAAGGATAATGTACTAGGAACTCCTCAGAAGAATCTGATTTGTGATGAGGGTAGAGAGATAAAAGCTCATTTAGGAACGACATGAACATGCTGCGTAGTTAGCTGTTTATCAGTAAATATCTCCACTGAGATTAAGAAAAGCAGTAGCTTAATAAATTAAGTACTTCCTGGTATGGTTACTGTACTGGTAACTCCCCAAAAGAAATCTGGATTTTGGTGAGGAAACAGAGCAAAAAGCTCATTTATGAGCTGCACTTACGAACGGGGTAGGCAGCTGTATATCAGGGAGTATCGATTCTGAGAATAAAACAGCTGGAGCTTGTTAAGGTAATTACACAGGGGAAAGGATAAGGTACTGGGAACTCCTCAGAAGAATCTGATTTGTGGTGAGGGGAGAGAGATAAAATCTCATTTAGGAACGACATGAACATCCTGCATACGTAGCTGTTTATCAGTAAATATCTCTACTGAGATTAAGAAAAGCAGTAGCTTAATAAATTAAGTACTTCCTGGTATGGATACTATACTAGTAACTCCCAAAAGAATCTGGATTGTGGTGAGAGAACAGAGAAAAAAGCTCATTTAGAAACGACATGAACATGCTGCGTAGGTAGCTGTTTATCAGTAAATATTTCCACTGAGATTAAGAAAAGCAGTAGCTTAATAAATTAAGTACTTCCTGGTATGGTTACTGTACTGGTAACTCCCAAAAGAACCTGGATTGTGGTGAGGGAACAGAGAAAAAGCTCATTTAGTACCTGCACTTACGAAGGGGGTAGGAAGCTGTATATCAGGGAGTAAACCTTCTGAGAATAAAAACAGCTGGAGCTTGGTAAGGTAATTACACAGGGGAAAGGATAATGTACTGGGAACTCCTCAGAAGAATCTGATTTGTGGTGAGGGGAGAGAGATAAAAGCTCATTTATTAACGACATGAACATGCTGCGTAGGTAGCTGTTTATCAGTAAATATCTCCAGTGAGATTAAGAAAAGCAGTAGCTTAATAAATTAAGTACTTCCTGGTATGGTTACTGTACTGGTAACTGCCCAAAAGAATCTGGATTGTGGTGAGGGAACAGAGAAAGAAGCTCATTTAGGACCTGCACTTACGAAGGGGGTAGGCAGCTGTATGTCAGGGATTAAATCTTCTGAGAATAAAAACAGCTGGAGCTTGTTAAGGTAATTACACAGGGGAAAGGATAATGTACTGGGAACTCCTCAGAAGACTCTGATTTGTGGTGAGGGGAGAGAGATAAAAGCTCATTTAGGAACGACATGAACATGCTGCGTAGGTAGCTGTTTATCAGTAAATATCTCCACTGAGATTAAGAAAAGCAGTAGCTTAATAAATTAAGTACATCCTGATATGTTTACTGTACTGGTAACTCCACAAAAGAATCTGGATTGTTGTGAAAGAACAGAGAAAACAGCTCATTTAGGACCTGCAATTACGAAGGGGTAGGCAGCTGTATATCAGGGAGTATCGCTTCTGAGAATATAAACAGCTGGAGCTTGTTAAGGTAATTCCACAGGGGAAAGGATAATGTACTGGGAACTCCTCAGAAGAATCTGATTTGTGGTGAGGGGAGAGAGATAAAAGCTCATTTAGGAACGACATGAACATGCTGCATATGTAGCTGTTTATCAGTAAATATCTCCACTGAGATTAAGAAAAGCAGTAGCTTAGTAAATTAAGTATTTCCTGGTATGTATACTGTACTGGTAACTCCCAAAAAGAATCTGGATTGTGGTGAGGGAACAGAGAAAAAAGCTCATTTAGGAACGACATGAACATGCTGCGTAGGTAGCTGTTTATCAGTAAATATCTCCACTGAGATTAAGAAAAGCAGTAGCTTAATAAATTAAGTACTTCCTGGTATGGTTCCTGTACTGGTAACTCCCCAAAAGAATCTGGATTGTGGTGAGGGAACAGAGAAAAAAGCTCATTTAAGACCTGCACTTACGAAGGGGGTAGGCAGCTGTATATCAGGGAGTATCGATTCTGAGAATAAAAACAGCTGGAGCTTGTTAAGGTAATTACACAGGGGAAAGGATAATGTACTGGGAACTCCTCAGAAGAATCTGATTTGTGGTGAGGGGAGAGAGATAAAAGCTCATTTAGGAACGACATGAACATGCTGCGTGGGTAGCTGTTGATCAGTAAATATCTCCACTGAGATTAAGAAAAGCATTAGCTTAATAAATTAAGTACTTCCTGGTATGGATACTGTACTGGTACCTCCCCAAAAGAATCTGGATTGTGGTGAGGGAACAGAGAAAAAAGCTCATTTAGGAACGACATAAACATGCTGCGTAGGTACCTGTTTATCAGTAAATATCTCCACTGAGATTAAGAAAAGCAGTAGCTTAATAAATTAAGTACTTCCTGGTATGGTTACTGTACTGGTAACTCCCAAAAGAATCTGGATTGTGGTGAGGGAACAGAGAAAAAAGCTCATTTAGGACCTGCACTTACGAAGGGGGTAGGCAGCTGTATATCAGGGAGTAAACCTTCTGAGAATAAAACAGCTGGAGCTAGTTAAGGTAATTACACAGGGGAAAGGATAATGTACTGGGAACTCCTCAGAAGAATCTGATTTGTGGTGAGGGGAGAGAGATAAAAGCTCATTTAGGAACGACATGAACATGCTGCGTAGGTAGCTGTTTATCAGTAAATATCTCCACTGAGATTAAGAAAAGCAGTAGCTTAATAAATTAAGTACTTCCTGATATGGTTACTGTACTGGTAACTCCCAAAAGAATCTGGATTGTGGTGAGAGAACAGAGAAAAAAGCTCATTTAGGACCTACACTTACGAAGGGGGTAGGCAGCTGTATATCAGGGAGTAAACCTTCTGAGAATTAAAACAGCTGGAGCTTCTTAAGGTAATTACACAGAGGAAAGGATAAAGTCCTGGGAACTCTTCAGAAGAATCTGATTTGTGGTGAGGGGAGAGAGATAAAAGCTCATTTATGAACGACATGAACATGCTGCGTTGGTAGCTGTTTATCAGTAAATAAATCCATTGAGATTAAGAAAATCAGTAGCTTAATAAATTAAGTACTTCCTGGTATGGTTACTGTACTGGTAACTCCCCAAAAGAATCTGGATTGTGGTGAGGGAACAGAGAAAAAAGCTCATTTAGGACCTGCACTTACGAATGGGGTAGGCTGTTGTATATCAGGGAGTAAACATTCTGAGAATAAAAACAGCTGGAGCTTGTTAAGGTAATTACACAGGGGAAAGGATAATGTACTGGGAATTCCTCAGAAGAATCTGATTTGTGGTGAGGGGAGAGAGATAAAAGCTCATTTAGGAACGACATGAACATGCTGCGTAGGTAGCTGTTTATCAGTAAATATCTCCCCTGAGATTAAGAAAAGCAGTAGCTTGGGGCTGGGGATATAGCCTAGTGGCAAGAGTGCCTGCCTCGGATACACGAGGCCCTAGGTTCGATTGCCCAGCACCACATATACAGAAAAAGGCCAGAAGCGGCGCTGTGGCTCAAGTGGCAGAGTGCTAGCCTTGAGCGGGAAGAAGCCAGGGACAGTGCTCAGGCCCTGAGTCCAAGGCCCAGGACTGGCCAAAATATAAACAAACAAAAAAAAAAGAAAAGCAGTAGCTTAATAAATTAAGTACTTCCTGGTATGGTTACTGTACTGGTAATTCCCCAAAAGAATCTGGATTGTGGTGAGGGAACAGAGAAAAAAGCTCATTTAGGAACGACATGAACATGCTGCGTAGGTAGCTGTTTATCAGTAAATATCTCCACTGAGATTAAGAAAAGCAGTAGCTTAATAAATTAAGTACTTCCTGGTATGGTTACTGTACTGGTAACTCCCCAAAAGAATCTGGATTGTGGTGAGGGAACAGAGAAAAAAGCTCATTTAGGACCTGCACTTACGAAGGGGGTAGGCAACTGTATATCAGGGAGTAAACCTTCTGAGAATAAAAGCAGCTGGAGCTTGTTAAGGTAATTACACAGGGGAAAGGATAATGTACTGGGAACTCCTCAGAAGAATCTGATTTGTGGTGAGGGGAGAGAGATAAAAGCTCATTTAGGAACGACATGAACATGCTGCGTAGGTAGCTGTTTATCAGTAAATATCTCCACTAAGGTTAAGAAGAGCAGTAGCTTAATAAATTAAGTACTTCCTGGTATGGTTACTGTACTGGTGACTCCCCAAAAGAATCTGGATTGTGGTGAGGGAACAGAGAAAAGTCATTAGGACCTGCACTTACGAATTCGAGGGTAGGCAGTTGTATATCAGGGAGTAAACCTTCTGAGAATAAAAACAGCTGGTGATTGTTAAGGTAATTACACAGGGGAAAGGATAATGTACTGGGAACTCCTCAGAAGAATCTGATTTGTGATGAGGGGAGAGAGATAAAAGCTCATTTAGGAACGACATGAACATGCTGCGTAGGTAGCTGTTTATCAGTAAATATCTCCACTGAGATTAAGAAAAGCAGTAGCTTAATAAATTAAGTACTTCTTGGTATGGTTACTGTACTGGTAACTCCCCAAAAGAATCTGGATTGTGTTGAGGGAACAGAGAAAAAAGCTCATTTATGAGCTGCACTTACGAACGGGGTAGGCAGCTGTATATCAGGGAGTATCGATTCTGAGAATAAAAACAGCTGGAGCTTGTTAAGGTAATTACACAGGGGAAAGGATAATGTACTGGGAACTCCTCAGAAGAATCTGATTTGTGGTGAGTGGAGAGAGATAAAATCTCATTTAGGAACGACATGAACATGCTGCATACGTAGCTGTTGATCAGTAAATATCTCCACTGAGATTAAGAAAAGCAGTAGTTTAATAAATTAAGTACTTCCTGGTATGGTCACTGTACTGGTAACTCCCCAAAAGAATCTGGATTGTGGTGAGGGAACAGAGAAAAAAGCTCATTTAGGAACGACATGAACATGCTGCGTAGGTAGCAGTTTATCAGTAAATATTTCCACTGAGATTAAGAAAAGCAGTAGCTTAATAAATTAAGTACTTCCTGGTATGGTTGCTGTACTGGTAACTCCCCAAAAGAACCTGGATTGTGGTGAGGGAACAGAGAAAAAGCTCATTTAGTACCTGCACTTACGAAGGGGGTAGGCAGCTGTATATCAGGGAGTAAACCTTCTGAGAATAAAAACAGCTGGAGCTTGTTAAGGTAATTACACAGGGGAAAGGATAATGTACTGGGTACTCCTCAGAAGAATCTGATTTGTGGTGAGGGGAGAGAGATAAAAGCTCATTTAGGAACGACATGAATATATTGCGTAGGTAGCTGTTTATCAGTAAATATCTCCACTGAGATTAAGAAAAGCAGTAGCTTAATAAATTAAGTACTTCCTGGTATGGTTACTGTACTGGTAACTCCCAAAAGAATCTGGATTGTGGTGAGGGAACAGAGAAAAAAGCTCATTTAGGACCTGCAAGTACGAAGGGGTTAGGCACCTGTATATCAGGGAGTATCGCTTCTGAGAATAAAAACAGCTGGAGCTTGTTAAGGTAATTACACAGGGGAAAGGATAATGTACTGGGAACTCCTCAGAAGAAACTGATTTGTTGTGACTGGAGAGAGATAAAAGCTCATTTAGGAACGACATGAACATGCTGTGTAGGTAGCTGTTTATCAGTAAATATCTCCACTGAGATTAAGAAAAGCAGTAGCTTAATAAATTAAGTTCTTCCTGGTATGGTTACTGTACCGGTAACTCCCCAAAACAATCTGGATTGTGGTGAGGGAACAGAGAAAAAAGCTCATTTAGGACCTGCACTTACGAAGGGGGTAGGCAGCTGTATATCAGGGAGTAAACCTTCTGAGAATAAAAACAGCTGGAACTTGTTAAGGTAATTATACAGGGGAAAGGATAATGGACTGGGAACTCCTCTGAAGTATCTGATTTGTGGTGAGGGGAGAGAGATAAAAGCTCATTTCAGAACGACATGAAAATGCTGCGTAGGTAGCTGTTTATCAGTAAATATCTCCACTGAGATTAAGAAAAGCAGTAGCTTAATAAATTAAGTACTTCCTGGTATGGTTACTGTACTGGTAACTCCCCAAAAGAATCTGGATTGTGGTGAGTGAACAGAGAAAAAAGCTCATTTATGAGCTGCACTTACGAACGGGGTAGGCAGCTGTATATCTGGGAGTATCGATTCTGAGAATAAAAACAGCTGGAGCTTGTTAAGGTAATTACACAGGGGAAAGGATAATGTACTGGGAACTCCTCAGAAGAATCTGATTTGTGGTGAGGGGAGAGAGATAAAAGCTCATTTAGGAACGACATGAACATGCTGCGTACGTAGCTGTTTATCAGTAAATAAATCCACTGAGATTAAGAAAATCAGTAGCTTAATAAATTAAGTACTTCCTGGTAGGGTTAGTGTACTGGTAACTCCTCAAAAGAATCTGGATTGTGGGGAGGGAACAGAGAAAAAAGCTCATTTAGGACCTGCACTTACGAAGGGGGTAGGCAGCTGTATATCAGGGAGTAAAGCTTCTGAGAATAAAAACAGCTGGAGCTTCTTAAGGTAATTACAGAGGGGAAATGATAATGTACTGGAACTCCTCCGAAGAATCTGATTTCTGGTGAGGGGAGAGAGATAAAAGCTCATTTAGGAACGACATGAACATGCTGCGTAGGTAGCTGTTTATCAGTAAATATCTCCACTGAGATTAAGAAAAGCAGTACCTTAAGAAATTAATACTTTTTGGTATGGTTACTGTACTGGGAACTCCCCAAAAGAATCTGGATTGTGGTGAGTAAACCTTCGGAGAATAAAAACAGCTGGAGATTGTTAAGGTAATTACACAGGGAAAAGGATAATGTACTGGGAACTCCTCAGAAGAATCTGACTTGTGGTGAGGGGAGAGAGATAAAAGCTCATTTAGGAACGACATGAACATGCTGCGTATGTAGCTGTTTATCAGTAAATATCTCCACCGAGATTAAGAAAAGCAGTAGCTTAATAAATTAAGTACTTCCTGGTATTGTTACTGTACTGGTAACTCCCCAAAAGAATCTGGATTGTGGTGAGGGAACAGAGAAAAAAGCTCATTTAGGACCTGTACTTACGAAGGGGGTAGGCAGCTGTATATCAGGGAGTAAACCTTCTGAGAATAAAAACAGCTGGAGCTTGTACAGTTAATCACACAGGGGAAAGGATACTGTACTGGGAACTCCTCAGAAGAATCTGATTTGTGGTGAGGGGAGAGAGATAAACGCTCATTTAGGAACAACATGAACATGCTGCGTAGGTAGCTGTTTATCAGTAAATATCTCCACTGAGATTAAGAAAATCAGTAGCTTAATAAATTAAGTACTTCCTGGTACGGTTACTCTACTGGTAACTCCCCAAAAGAATCTGGATTGTGGTGAGGGAACAGAGAAAAAAGCTCATTTAGGAACGACATGAACATGCTGCGTAGGTAGCAATTAATCAGTAAATATCTCAACTGAGTTTAAGAAAAGCAGAAGCTTAATAAATTAATTACTTCCTGGTATGGTTACTGTACTGGTAACTCCCCAAAAGAATCTGGATTGTGGTGAGGGAACAGAGAAAAAAGCTCATTTAGGACCTGCACTTACGAAGGGGGTAGGCAGCTGTATATCAGGGAGTAAACCTTCTGAGAATAAAAACAGCTGGGGCTTGTTAAGGTAATTACACAGGGGAAAGGATAATGTACTGGGAACTCCTCAGAAAAATCTGATTTGTGGTGAGGGGAGAGAGATAAAAGCTCATTTAGGAACGACATGAACATGCTGCGTACGTAGCTGTTTATCAGTAAATAAATCCACTGAGAGTAAGAAAAGCAGTAGCTTAATAAATTAAGTACTTCCTGGTATGGTTCCTGTACTGGTAACTCCCCAAAAGAATCTGGATTGTGGTGAGGGAACAGAGAAAAAAGCTCATTTAGGACCTGCACTTACGAAGGGGGTAGGCAGCTGTATATCAGGGAGTAAACCTTCTGAGAATAAAAACAGCTGGAGCTTGTTAAGGTAATTACACAGGGGAAAGGATAATGTACTGGGAACTCCTCAGAAGAATCTGATTTGTGGTGAGGGGAGAGAGATAAAATCTCATTTAGGAACGACATGAACATGCTGCATACGTAGCTGTTTATCAGTTAATATCTCCACTGAGATTAAGAAAAGCAGTAGCTTAATAAATTAAGTACTTCCTGGTATGGATACTATACTGGTAACTCCCCAAAAGAATCTGGATTGTGGTGAGGGAACAGAGAAAAAAGCTCATTTAGGAACGACATGAACATGCTGCATAGGTAGCTGTTTATCAGTAAATATTTCCACTGAGATTAAGAAAAGCAGTAGCTTAATAAATTAAGTACTTCCTGGTATGGTTACTGTACTGGTAACTCCCCAAAACAATCTGGATTGTGGTGAGGGAACAGAGAAAAAAGCTCATTTAGGAACGACATGAACATGCTGCGTAGGTAGCTGTTTATCAGTAAATATCTCCAATGAGATTAAGAAAAGCAGTAGCTTAATAAATTAAGTACTTCCTGGTATGGTTACTGTACTGGTAACTCCCCAAAAGAAACTGGATTGTGGTGAGGGAACAGAGAAAAAAGCTCATTTAGGACCTGCACTTACGAATGGGGTAGGCAGTTGTATATCAGGGAGTAAACCTTCTGAGAATAAAAACAGCTGGAGATTGTTAAGGTAATTACACAGGGGAAAGGATAATGTACTGGGAACTCCTCAGAAGAATCTGATTTGTGATGAGGGGAGAGAGATAAAAGCTCATTTAGGAACGACATGAACATGCTGCGTAGGTAGCTGTTTATCAGTAAATATCTCCACTGAGATTAAGAAAAGCAGTAGCTTAATAAATTAAGTACTTCCTGGTATGGTTACTGTACTGGTAACTCCCCAAAAGAAACTGGATTGTGGTGAGGGCACAGAGAAAAAAGCTCATTTAGGACCTGCACTTACGAATGTGGTAGGCAGTTGTATATCAGGGAGTAAACCTTCTGAGAATAAAAACAGCTGGTGATTGTTAAGGTAATTACACAGGGGAAAGGATAATGTACTGGGAACTCCTCAGAAGAATCTGATTTGTGATGAGGGGAGAGAGATAAAAGCTCATTTAGGAACGACATGAACATGCTGCGTAGGTAGCTGTTTATCAGTAAATATCTCCACTGAGATTAAGAAAAGCAGTAGCTTAATAAATTAAGTACTTCTTGGTATGGTTACTGTACTGGTAACTCCCCAAAAGAATCTGGATTGTGTTGAGGGAACAGAGAAAAAAGCTCATTTATGAGCTGCACTTACGAACGGGGTAGGCAGCTGTATATCAGGGAGTATCGATTCTGAGAATAAAAACAGCTGGAGCTTGTTAAGGTAATTACACAGGGGAAAGGATAATGTACTGGGAACTCCTCAGAAGAATCTGATTTGTGGTGAGTGGAGAGAGATAAAATCTCATTTAGGAACGACATGAACATGCTGCATACGTAGCTGTTGATCAGTAAATATCTCCACTGAGATTAAGAAAAGCAGTAGTTTAATAAATTAAGTACTTCCTGGTATGGTCACTGTACTGGTAACTCCCCAAAAGAATCTGGATTGTGGTGAGGGAACAGAGAAAAAAGCTCATTTAGGAACGACATGAACATGCTGCGTAGGTAGCAGTTTATCAGTAAATATTTCCACTGAGATTAAGAAAAGCAGTAGCTTAATAAATTAAGTACTTCCTGGTATGGTTGCTGTACTGGTAACTCCCCAAAAGAACCTGGATTGTGGTGAGGGAACAGAGAAAAAGCTCATTTAGTACCTGCACTTACGAAGGGGGTAGGCAGCTGTATATCAGGGAGTAAACCTTCTGAGAATAAAAACAGCTGGAGCTTGTTAAGGTAATTACACAGGGGAAAGGATAATGTACTGGGTACTCCTCAGAAGAATCTGATTTGTGGTGAGGGGAGAGAGATAAAAGCTCATTTAGGAACGACATGAATATATTGCGTAGGTAGCTGTTTATCAGTAAATATCTCCACTGAGATTAAGAAAAGCAGTAGCTTAATAAATTAAGTACTTCCTGGTATGGTTACTGTACTGGTAACTCCCCAAAAGAATCTGGATTGTGGTGAGGGAACAGAGAAAAAAGCTCATTTAGGACCTGCAAGTACGAAGGGGTTAGGCACCTGTATATCAGGGAGTATCGCTTCTGAGAATAAAAACAGCTGGAGCTTGTTAAGGTAATTACACAGGGGAAAGGATAATGTACTGGGAACTCCTCAGAAGAAACTGATTTGTTGTGACTGGAGAGAGATAAAAGCTCATTTAGGAACGACATGAACATGCTGTGTAGGTAGCTGTTTATCAGTAAATATCTCCACTGAGATTAAGAAAAGCAGTAGCTTAATAAATTAAGTTCTTCCTGGTATGGTTACTGTACCGGTAACTCCCCAAAACAATCTGGATTGTGGTGAGGGAACAGAGAAAAAAGCTCATTTAGGACCTGCACTTACGAAGGGGGTAGGCAGCTGTATATCAGGCAGTAAACCTTCTGAGAATAAAAACAGCTGGAACTTGTTAAGGTAATTATACAGGGGAAAGGATAATGGACTGGGAACTCCTCTGAAGTATCTGATTTGTGGTGAGGGGAGAGAGATAAAAGCTCATTTCAGAACGACATGAAAATGCTGCGTAGGTAGCTGTTTATCAGTAAATATCTCCACTGAGATTAAGAAAAGCAGTAGCTTAATAAATTAAGTACTTCCTGGTAGGGTTAGTGTACTGGTAACTCCTCAAAAGAATCTGGATTGTGGGGAGGGAACAGAGAAAAAAGCTCATTTAGGACCTGCACTTACGAAGGGGGTAGGCAGCTGTATATCAGGGAGTAAACCTTCTGAGAATAAAAACAGCTGGAGCTTGTTAAGGTAATTACACAGGGGAAAGGATACTGTACTGGGAACTCCTCAGAAGAATCTGATTTGTGGTGAGGGGAGAGAGATAAATGCTCATTTAGGAACAACATGAACATGCTGCGTAGGAAGCTGTTCCTCAGTAAATATCTCCACTGAGATTAAGAAAAGCAGTAGCTTAATAAATTAAGTACTTCCTGGTACGGTTACTGTACTGGTAACTCCCCAAAAGAATCTGGATTGTGGTGAGGGAACAGAGAAAAAGCTCATTTAGGAACGACATGAACATGCTGCGTAGGTAGCTGTTTATCAGTAAATATCTCAACTGAGTTTAAGAAAAGCAGAAGCTTAATAAATTAATTACTTCCTGGTATGGTTACTGTACTGGTAACTCCCCAAAAGAATCTGGATTGTGGTGAGGGAACAGAGAAAAAAGCTCATTTAGGACCTGCACTTACGAAGGGGGTAGGCAGCTGTATATCAGGGAGTAAACCTTCTGAGAATAAAAACAGCTGTTGCTTGTTAAGGTAATTACACAGGGGAAAGGATAATGTACTGGGAACTCCTCAGAAGAATCTGATTTGTGGTGAGGGGAGAGAGATAAAAGCTCATTTAGGAACGACATGAACATGCTGCGTACGTAGCTGTTTATCAGTAAATAAATCCACTGAGATTAAGAAAATCAGTAGCTTAATAAATTAAGTACTTCCTGGTATGGTTACTGTACTGGTAACTCCTCAAAAGAATCTGGATTGTGGTGAGGGAACCGAGAAAAAAGCTCATTTAGGACCTGCACTTACGAAGGGGGTAGACAGCTGTATATCAGGGAGTATAGATTCTGAGAATAAAAACAGCTGGAGCTTGTTAAGGTAATTACACAGGGGAAAGGATAATGTACTGGGAACTCCTCAGAAGAATCTGATTTGTGGTGACGGGAGAGACATAAAAGCTCATTTAGGAACGACATGAACATGCTGCGTAGGTAGCTGTTTATCAGTAAATATCTCCACTGAGATTAAGAAAAGCAGTAGCTTAATAAATTAAGTACTTCCTGGTATGGTTACTGTACTGGTAACTCCCCAAAAGAATCTGGATTGTGTTGAGGGAACAGAGAAATAAGCTCATTTATGAGCTGCACTTACGAACGGGGTAGGCAGCTGTATATCAGGGAGTATCGAATCTGAGAATAAAAACAGCTGGAGCTTGTTAAGGTAATTACACAGGGGAAAGGATAATGTACTGGGAACTCCTCAGAAGAATCTGATTTGTGGTGAGGGGAGAGAGATAAAATCTCATTTAGGAACTACATGAACATGCTGCGTAGGTAGCTGTTTATCAGTAAATATCTCCACTGAGATTAAGAAAAGCAGTAGCTTAATAAATTAAGTACTTCCTGGTATGGATGCTATACTGGTACCTCCCCAAAAGAATCTGGATTGTGGTGAGGGAACAGAGAAAAAAGCTCATTTAGGAACGACATGAACATGCTGCGTAGGTAGCTGTTTATCAGTAAATATTTCCACTGAGATTAAGAAAAGCAGTAGCTTAATAAATTAAGTACTTCCTGGTATGGTTACTGTACTGGTAACTCCCCAAAAAATCTGGATTGTGGTGAGGGAACAGAGAAAAAAGCTCATTTAGGACCTGCACTTACGAAGGGGTTAGGCAGCTGTATGTCAGGGAGTAAACCTTCTGAGAATAAAAACAGCTGGAGCTTGTTAAGGTAATTACACAGGGGAAAGGATAATGTACTGGGAACTCCTCAGAAGAATCTGATTGTGGTGAGGGGAGAGAGATAACAGCTCATTTAGGAACGACATGAACATGCTGCGTAGGCAGCTGTTTATCAGTAAATATCTCCACTGAGATTAAGAAAAGCAGTAGCTTAATAAATTAAGTACTTCCTGGTATGGTTACTGTACGGGTAACTCCCCAGAAGAATCTGGATTGTGGTGAGCAAAGAGAGAAAAAAGCTCATTTAGGATCTGCACTTACGAAGGGGATAGGCACCTGTATATCAGGGAGTATCGCTTCTGAGAATAAAACCAGCTGGAGCTTGTTAAGGTAATTACACAGGGGAAAGGATAATGTACTGGGAACTCCTCAGAAGAATCTGATTTGTGGTGAGGGGAGAGAGACAAAAGCTCATTTAGGAATGACAAGAACATGCTGCGTAGGTAGCTGTTTATCAGTAAATATCTCCACTGAGATTAAGAAAAGCAGTAGCTTAATAAATTAAGTACTTCCTGGTATGGTTACTGTACTGGTAACTCCCGAAAAGATTCTGGATTGTGGTGAGGGAACAGAGAAAAAAGCTCATTTATGAGCTGCACTTACGAACGGGGTAGGCAGCTGTATATCAGGGAGTATCGATTCTGAGAATAAAAACAGCTGGAGCTTGTTAAGGTAATTACACAGGGGAAAGGATAATGTACTGGGAACTCCTCAGAAGAATCTGATTTGTGGTGAGTGGAGAGAGATAAAAGCTCATTTAGGAACGACATGAATAAGCTGCGTAGGTAGCTGTTTATCAGTAAATATCTCCACTGAGATTAAGAAAATCAGTAGCTTAATAAATTAAGTACTTCCTGGTATGGTTACTGTACTGGTAACTCCCCAAAAGAATCTGGATTGTGGTGAGGGAACAGAGAAAAAAGCTCATTGAGGACCTGCACTTACGAAGGGGGTAGGCAGCTGTATATCAGGAAGTATCCCTTCTGAGAATAAAAACAGCTGGAGCTTGTTAAGGTAATTATACAGGGGAAAGGATAATGGACTGGGAACTCTTCTGAAGAATCTGATTTGTGGTGAGGGGAGAGAGATAAAAGCTCATTTCAGAACGACATGAAAATGCTGCGTAGGTAGCTGTTTATCAGTAAATATCTCCACTGAGATTAAGAAAAGCAGTAGCTTAATAAATTAAGTACTTCCTGGTATGGTTACTGTACTGGTAACTCCCCAAAAGAATCTGATTTGTGGTGAGGGAACAGAGAAAAAAGATCATTTAGGACCTGCACTTACGAAGGGGTAGGCAGCTGTATATCAGGGAGTAAACCTTCTGAGAATAAAAACAGCTGGAGCTTGTTAAGGTAATTACACAGGGGAAAGGATAATGTACTGGGAACTCCTCAGAAGAATCTGATTTGTGGTGGGGGAGAGAGACAAAAGCTCATTTAGGAACGACATGAACATGCTGCGTAGGTAGCTGTTTATCAGTAAATATCTCCACTGAGATTAAGAAAAGCAGTAGCTTAATAAATTAAGTACTTCCTGGTATGGTTACTGTACTGGTAACTCCCCAAAAGAAACTGGATTGTGGTGAGGGAACAGAGAAAAAAGCTCATTTAGGACCTGCACTTACGAATGGGGTAGGCAGTTGTATATCAGGGAGTAAACCTTCTGAGAATAAAAACAGCTGGAGATTGTTAAGGTAATTACACAGGGGAAAGGATAAGGTACTGGGAACTCCTCAGAAGAATCTGATTTGTGATGAGGGGAGAGAGATAAAAGCTCATTTAGGAACGACATGAACATGCTGCGTAGGTAGCTGTTTATCAGTAAATATCTCCACTGAGATTAAGAAAAGCAGTAGCTTAATAAATGAAGTCCTTCCTGGTATGGTTATTGTACTGGTAACTCCCCAAAAGAATCTGGATTGTGGTGAGGGAACAGAGAAAAAAGCTCATTTCTGAGCTGCCCTTACGAAGGGGGTAGGCAGCTGTATATCAGGGAGTATCGATTCTGAGAATAAAAACAGCTGGAGCTTGTTAAGGTAATTACACAGGGGAAAGGATAATGTACTGGGAACTCCTCAGAAGAATCTGATTTGTGGTGAGGGGAGAGAGATAAAAGCTCATTTAGGAACGACATGAACATGGTGCATACGTAGCTGTTTATCAGTAAATATCTCCACTGAGATTAAGAAAAGCAGTAGCTTAATAAATTAAGTACTTCCTGGTATGGATACTGTACTGGTACCTCCCCAAAAGAATCTGGCTTGTGGTGAGGGAACAGAGAATAAAGCTCATTTAGGAACGACATGAACATGCTGCGTAGGTAGCTGTTTATCAGTAAATATCTCCACTGAGATTAAGAAAAGCAGTAGCTTAATAAATTAAGTACTTCCTGGTATGGTTACTGTACTGGTAACTCCCCAAAAGAATCTGGATTGTGGTGAGGGAACAGAGAAAAAAGCTCATTTATGAGATGCACTTACGAACGGGGTAGGCAGCTGTATATCTGGGAGTATCGCTTCTGAGAATAAAAACAGCTGGAGCTTGTTAAGGTAATTACACAGGGGAAAGGATAATGTACTGGGAACTCCTCAGAAGAAACTGATTTGTTGTGACTGGAGAGAGATAAAAGCTCATTTAGGAACGACATGAACATGCTGTGTAGGTAGCTGTTTATCAGTAAATATCTCCACTGAGATTAAGAAAAGCAGTAGCTTAATAAATTAAGTTCTTCCTGGTATGGTTACTGTACCGGTAACTCCCCAAAACAATCTGGATTGTGGTGAGGGAACAGAGAAAAAAGCTCATTTAGGACCTGCACTTACGAAGGGGGTAGGCAGCTGTATATCAGGGAGTAAACCTTCTGAGAATAAAAACAGCTGGAACTTGTTAAGGTAATTATACAGGGGAAAGGATAATGGACTGGGAACTCCTCTGAAGTATCTGATTTGTGGTGAGGGGAGAGAGATAAAAGCTCATTTCAGAACGACATGAAAATGCTGCGTAGGTAGCTGTTTATCAGTAAATATCTCCACTGAGATTAAGAAAAGCAGTAGCTTAATAAATTAAGTACTTCCTGGTATGGTTACTGTACTGGTAACTCCCCAAAAGAATCTGGATTGTGGTGAGGGAACAGAGAAAAAAGCTCATTTATGAGCTGCACTTACGAACGGGGTAGGCAGCTGTATATCTGGGAGTATCGATTCTGAGAATAAAAACAGCTGGAGCTTGTTAAGGTAATTACACAGGGGAAAGGATAATGTACTGGGAACTCCTCAGAAGAATCTGATTTGTGGTGAGGGGAGAGAGATAAAAGCTCATTTAGGAACGACATGAACATGCTGCGTAGGTAGCTGTTTATCAGTAAATATCTCAACTGAGTTTAAGAAAAGCAGAAGCTTAATAAATTAATTACTTCCTGGTATGGTTACTGTACTGGTAACTCCCCAAAAGAATCTGGATTGTGGTGAGGGAACAGAGAAAAAGGCTCATTTAGGACCTGCACTTACGAAGGGGGTAGGCAGCTGTATATCAGGGAGTAAACCTTCTGAGAATAAAAACAGCTGTTGCTTGTTAAGGTAATTACACAGGGGAAAGGATAATGTACTGGGAACTCCTCAGAAGAATCTGATTTGTGGTGAGGGGAGAGAGATAAAAGCTCATTTAGGAACGACATGAACATGCTGCGTACGTAGCTGTTTATCAGTAAATAAATCCACTGAGATTAAGAAAATCAGTAGCTTAATAAATTAAGTACTTCCTGGTATGGTTACTGTACTGGTAACTCCTCAAAAGAATCTGGATTGTGGTGAGGGAACCGAGAAAAAAGCTCATTTAGGACCTGCACTTACGAAGGGGGTAGACAGCTGTATATCAGGGAGTATAGATTCTGAGAATAAAAACAGCTGGAGCTTGTTAAGGTAATTACACAGGGGAAAGGATAATGTACTGGGAACTCCTCAGAAGAATCTGATTTGTGGTGACGGGAGAGACATAAAAGCTCATTTAGGAACGACATGAACATGCTGCGTAGGTAGCTGTTTATCAGTAAATATCTCCACTGAGATTAAGAAAAGCAGTAGCTTAATAAATTAAGTACTTCCTGGTATGGTTACTGTACTGGTAACTCCCCAAAAGAATCTGGATTGTGTTGAGGGAACAGAGAAATAAGCTCATTTATGAGCTGCACTTACGAACGGGGTAGGCAGCTGTATATCAGGGAGTATCGATTCTGAGAATAAAAACAGCTGGAGCTTGTTAAGGTAATTACACAGGGGAAAGGATAATGTACTGGGAACTCATCAGAAGAATCTGATTTGTGGTGAGGGGAGAGAGATAAAATCTCATTTAGGAACGACATGAACATGCTGCGTAGGTAGCTGTTTATCAGTAAATATCTCCACTGAGATTAAGAAAAGCAGTAGCTTAATAAATTAAGTACTTCCTGGTATGGATGCTATACTGGTAACTCCCCAAAAGAATCTGGATTGTGGTGAGGGAACAGAGAAAAAAGCTCATTTAGGAACGACATGAACATGCTGCGTAGGTAGCTGTTTATCAGTAAATATTTCCACTGAGATTAAGAAAAGCAGTAGCTTAATAAATTAAGTACTTCCTGGTATGGTTACTGTACTGGTAACTCCCCAAAAAATCTGGTTTGTGGTGAGGGAACAGAGAAAAAAGCTCATTTAGGACCTGCACTTACGAAGGGGTTAGGCAGCTGTATGTCAGGGAGTAAACCTTCTGAGAATAAAAACAGCTGGAGCTTGTTAAGGTAATTACACAGGGGAAAGGATAATGTACTGGGAACTCCTCAGAAGAATCTGATTGTGGTGAGGGGAGAGAGATAACAGCTCATTTAGGAACGACATGAACATGCTGCGTAGGCAACTGTTTATCAGTAAATATCTCCACTGAGATTAAGAAAAGCAGTAGCTTAATAAATTAAGTACTTCCTGGTATGGTTACTGTACGGGTAACTCCCCAGAAGAATCTGGATTGTGGTGAGCAAAGAGAGAAAAAAGCTCATTTAGGATCTGCACTTACGAAGGGGATAGGCACCTGTATATCAGGGAGTATCGCTTCTGAGAATAAAACCAGCTGGAGCTTGTTAAGGTAATTACACAGGGGAAAGGATAATGTACTGGGAACTCCTCAGAAGAATCTGATTTGTGGTGAGGGGAGAGAGACAAAAGCTCATTTAGGAACGACAGGAACATGCTGCGTAGGTAGCTGTTTATCAGTAAATATCTCCACTGAGATTAAGAAAAGCAGTAGCTTAATAAATTAAGTACTTCCTGGTATGGTTACTGTACTGGTAACTCCCGAAAAGATTCTGGATTGTGGTGAGGGAACAGAGAAAAAAGCTCATTTATGAGCTGCACTTACTAACGGGGTAGGCATCTGTATATCAGGGAGTATCGATTCTGAGAATAAAAACAGCTGGAGCTTGTTAAGGTAATTACATAGGGGAAAGGATAATGTACTGGGAACTCCTCAGAAGAATCTGATTTGTGGTGAGTGGAGAGAGATAAAAGCTCATTTAGGAACGACATGAATAAGCTGCGTAGGTAGCTGTTTATCAGTAAATATCTCCACTGAGATTAAGAAAATCAGTAGCTTAATAAATTAAGTACTTCCTGGTATGGTTACTGTACTGGTAACTCCCCAAAAGAATCTGGATTGTGGTGAGGGAACAGAGAAAAAAGCTCATTGAGGACCTGCACTTACGAAGGGGGTAGGCAGCTGTATATCAGGAAGTATCCCTTCTGAGAATAAAAACAGCTGGAGCTTGTTAAGGTAATTATACAGGGGAAAGGATAATGGACTGGGAACTCCTCTGAAGAATCTGATTTGTGGTGAGGGGAGAGAGATAAAAGCTCATTTCAGAACGACATGAAAATGCTGCGTAGGTAGCTGTTTATCAGTAAATATCTCCACTGAGATTAAGAAAAGCAGTAGCTTAATAAATTAAGTACTTCCTGGTATGGTTACGGTACTGGTAACTCCCCAAAAGAATCTGATTTGTGGTGAGGGAACAGAGAAAAAAGATCATTTAGGACCTGCACTTACGAAGGGGTAGGCAGCTGTATATCAGGGAGTAAACCTTCTGAGAATAAAAACAGCTGGAGCTTGTTAAGGTAATTACACAGGGGAAAGGATAATGTACTGGGAACTCCTCAGAAGAATCTGATTTGTTGTGAGGGGAGAGAGACAAAAGCTCATTTAGGAACGACATGAACATGCTGCGTAGGTAGCTGTTTATCAGTAAATATCTCCACTGAGATTAAGAAAAGCAGTAGCTTAATAAATTAAGTACTTCCTGGTATGGTTACTGTACTGGTAACTCCCCAAAAGAAACTGGATTGTGGTGAGGGAACAGAGAAAAAAGCTCATTTAGGACCTGCACTTACGAATGGGGTAGGCAGTTGTATATCAGGGAGTAAACCTTCTGAGAATAAAAACAGCTGGAGATTGTTAAGGTAATTACACAGGGGAAAGGATAATGTACTGGGAACTCCTCAGAAGAATCTGATTTGTGATGAGGGGAGAGAGATAAAAGCTCATTTAGGAACGACATGAACATGCTGCGTAGGTAGCTGTTTATCAGTAAATATCTCCACTGAGATTAAGAAAAGCAGTAGCTTAATAAATGAAGTCCTTCCTGGTATGGTTATTGTACTGGTAACTCCCCAAAAGAATCTGGATTGTGGTGAGGGAACAG
This sequence comes from Perognathus longimembris pacificus, assembly GCF_023159225.1. Taxonomy (NCBI): domain Eukaryota; kingdom Metazoa; phylum Chordata; class Mammalia; order Rodentia; family Heteromyidae; genus Perognathus; species Perognathus longimembris. The sequence goes on from NW_025960140.1 coordinate 693,208, forward strand.
AGAAAAAAGCTCATTTCTGAGCTGCCCTTACGAAGGGGGTAGGCAGCTGTATATCAGGGAGTATCGATTCTGAGAATAAAAACAGCTGGAGCTTGTTAAGGTAATTACACAGGGGAAAGGATAATGTACTGGGAACTCCTCAGAAGAATCTGATTTGTGGTGAGGGGAGAGAGATAAAAGCTCATTTAGGAACGACATGAACATGGTGCATACGTAGCTGTTTATCAGTAAATATCTCCACTGAGATTAAGAAAAGCAGTAGCTTAATAAATTAAGTACTTCCTGGTATGGATACTGTACTGGTACCTCCCCAAAAGAATCTGGCTTGTGGTGAGGGAACAGAGAATAAAGCTCATTTAGGAACGACATGAACATGCTGCGTAGGTAGCTGTTTATCAGTAAATATCTCCACTGAGATTAAGAAAAGCAGTAGCTTAATAAATTCAGTACTTCCTGGTATGGATACTGTACTGGTAACTCCCCAAAAGAATCTGGATTGTGGTGAGGGAACAGAGAAAAAAGCTCATTTAGGACCTGCACTTACGAAGGGGGTAGGCAGCTGTATATTATGGAGTAAACCTTCTGAGAATAAAAACAGCTGGAGCTTGTTAAGGTAATTACACAGGGGAAAGGATAATGTACTGGGAACTCCTCAGAAGAATCTGATTTGTGGTGAGGGGAGAGAGATAAAAGCTCATTTAGGAACGACATGAACATGCTGCGTAGGTAGCTGTTTATCAGTAAATATCTCCACTAAGTTTAAGAAAAGCAGTAGCTTAATAAATTAAGTACTTCCTGGTATGGTTACTGTACTGGTGACTCCCAAAAAGAATCTGGATTGTGGTGAGGGAACAGAGAAAAAAGCTCATTTAGGACCTGCACTTACGAAACGGGTAAGCAGCTATATATCAGGGAGTAAAATTTCTGAGAATAAAAACAGCTGGAGCTTGTTAAGGTAATTACACAGGGGAAAGGATAATGTACTGGGAACTCCTCAGAAGAATCTGATTTGTGGTGAGGGGAGGAGATAAAAGCTCATTTAGGAACAACATGAACATGCTGCGTATGTAGCTGTTTATCAGTAAATATCTCCACTGAGATTAAGAGAAGCAGCAGCTTAATAAATAAAGTACTTTCTGGTATGGTTACTGTACTGGTAACTCCCCAAAAGAATCTGGATTGTGGTGAGGGAACAGAGAAAAAAGCTCATTTAGGACCTGCACTTACGAAGGGGGTAGGCAGCTGTATATCAGGGAGTAAAATTTCTGAGAATAAAAACAGCTGGAGCTTGTTAAGGTAATTACAAAGGGGAAAGGATAATGTACTGGGAACTCCTCAGAAGAATCTGATTTGTAGTGAGGGGAGAGAGATAAAAGCTCATTTAGGAACGACATGAACATGCTGCGTACGTACCTGTTTATCAGTAAATATATCCACTGAGATTAAGAAAAGCAGTAGCTTAATAAATGAAGTCCTTCCTGGTATGGTTACTGTACTGGTAACTCCCCAAAAGAATCTGGATTGTGGTGAGGGAACAGAGAAAAAAGCTCATTTAGGACCTGCACTTACGAAGGGGGTAGGCAGCTGTATATCAGGGAGTAAACCTTCTGAGAATAAAAACAGCTGGAGCTTGTTAAGGTAATTACATAGGGGAAAGGATAATGTACTGTTAACTCCTCAGAAGAATCTGATTTGTGGTGAGGGGAGAGAGATAAAAGCTCATTTAGCAACGACATGAACATGCTGCGTAGGTAGCTGTTTATCAGTAAATATCTCCACTGAGATTAAGAAAAGGAGTAGCGGGCTGGGGATATAGCCTAGTGGCAAGAGTGCCTGCTTCGGATACACCAGGCCCTAGGTTCGATTCCCCAGCACCACATATACAGAAAAAGGCCAGAAGCGGCGCTCTGGCTCAAGTGGCAGAGTGCTAGCCTTGAGTGGGAAGAAGCCAGGGACAGTGCTCCGGCCCTGAGTCCAAGGCCCAGGACTGGCCCAAAAAAAAAAAAAAGCAGTAGCTTAATAAATTAAGTACTTCCTGGTATGGTTACTGTACTGGTAATTCCCCAAAAGAATCTGGATTGTGCTGAGGGAACAGAGAAAAAAGCTCATTTAGGACCTGCACTTACGAAGGGTGTAGGCAGCTGTATATCAGGGAGTAAACCTTCTGAGAATAAATACAGCTGGAGCTTGTTAAGGTAATTACACCTGGGAAAGGATAATGTACTGGGAACTCCTCAGAAGAATATGATTTGTGGTGAGGGGAGAGAGACAAAAGCTCATTTAGGAACGACAAGAACATGCTGCGTACGCAGCTGTTTATCAGTAAATATCTCCACTGAGATTAAGATAAGCAGTAGCTTAATAAATTAAGTACTTCCTGGTATGGTTACTGTACTGGTAACTCCCCAAAAGAATCTGGATTGTGGTGAGGGAAAAGAGAAAAAAGCTCATTTAGGACCTGCACTTATGAAGGGGGAGGGCAGCTGTATATCCCGGAGTATCCCTTCTGGGAATAAAAACAGCTGGAGCTTGTTAAGGTAATTACACAGGGGAAAGGATAATGTACTGGGAACTCCTCAGAAGAATCTGATTTGTGGTGAGGGGAGAGAGATAAAAGCTCATTTAGGAACGACATGAACATGCTGCGTAGGTAGCTGTTTATCAGTAAATATCTCCACTGAGATTAAGAAAAGCAGTAGCTTAATAAATGAAGTCCTTCCTGGTATGGTTATTGTACTGGTAACTCCCCAAAAGAATCTGGATTGTGGTGAGGGAACAGAGAAAAAAGCTCATTTCTGAGCTGCCCTTACGAAGGGGGTAGGCAGCTGTATATCAGGGAGTATCGATTCTGAGAATAAAAACAGCTGGAGCTTGTTAAGGTAATTACACAGGGGAAAGGATAATGTACTGGGAACTCCTCAGAAGAATCTGATTTGTGGTGAGGGGAGAGAGATAAAAGCTCATTTAGGAACGACATGAACATGGTGCATACGTAGCTGTTTATCAGTAAATATCTCCACTGAGATTAAGAAAAGCAGTAGCTTAATAAATTAAGTACTTCCTGGTATGGATACTGTACTGGTACCTCCCCAAAAGAATCTGGCTTGTGGTGAGGGAACAGAGAATAAAGCTCATTTAGGAACGACATGAACATGCTGCGTAGGTAGCTGTTTATCAGTAAATATCTCCACTGAGATTAAAAAAAGCAGTAGCTTAATAAATTCAGTACTTCCTGGTATGGTTACTGTACTGGTAACTCCCCAAAAGAATCTGGATTGTGGTGAGGGAACAGAGAAAAAAGCTCATTTAGGACCTGCACTTACGAAGGGGGTAGGCAGCTGTATATTAGGGAGTAAACCTTCTGAGAATAAAAACAGCTGGAGCTTGTTAAGGTAATTACACAGGGGAAAGGATAATGTACTGGGAACTCCTCAGAAGAATCTGATTTGTGGTGAGGGGAGAGAGATAAAAGCTCATTTAGGAACGACATGAACATGCTGCGTAGGTAGCTGTTTATCAGTAAATATCTCCACTAAGTTTAAGAAAAGCAGTAGCTTAATAAATTAAGTACTTCCTGGTATGGTTACTGTACTGGTGACTCCCCAAAAGAGTCTGGATTGTGGTGAGGGAACAGAGAAAAAAGCTCATTTAGGACCTGCACTAACGAAACGGGTAGGCAGCTATATATCAGGGAGTAAAATTTCTGAGAATAAAAACAGCTGGAGCTTGTTAAGGTAATTACAAAGGGGAAAGGATAATGTACTGGGAACTCCTCAGAAGAATCTGATTTGTGGTGAGGGGAGGAGATAAAAGCTCATTTAGGAACAACATGAACATGCTGCGTATGTAGCTGTTTATCAGTAAATATCTCCACTGAGATTAAGAGAAGCAGCAGCTTAATAAATAAAGTACTTTCTGGTATGGTTACTGTACTGGTAACTCCCCAAAAGAATCTGGATTGTGGTGAGGGAACAGAGAAAAAAGCTCATTTAGGACCTGCACTTACGAAGGGGGTAGGCAGCTGTATATCAGGCAGTAAACCTTCTGAGAATAAAAACAGCTGGAGCTTGTTAAGGTAATTACAAAGGGGAAAGGATAATGTACTGGGAACTCCTCAGAAGAATCTGATTTGTAGTGAGGGGAGAGAGATAAAAGCTCATTTAGGAACGACATGAACATGCTGCGTACGTACCTGTTTATCAGTAAATATATCCACTGAGATTAAGAAAAGCAGTAGCTTAATAAATGAAGTCCTTCCTGGTATAGTTACTGTACTGGTAACTCCCCAAAAGAATCTGGATTGTGGTGAGGGAACAGAGAAAAAAGCTCATTTAGGACCTGCACTTACGAAGGGGGTAGGCAGCTGTATATCAGGGAGTAAACCTTCTGAGAATAAAAACAGCTGGAGCTTGTTAAGGTAATTACATAGGGGAAAGGATAATGTACTGTTAACTCCTCAGAAGAATCTGATTTGTGGTGAGGGGAGAGAGATAAAAGCTCATTTAGCAACGACATGAACATGCTGCGTAGGTAGCTGTTTATCAGTAAATATCTCCACTGAGATTAAGAAAAGGAGTAGCGGGCTGGGGATATAGCCTAGTGGCAAGAGTGCCTGCCTCGGATACACCAGGCCCTAGGTTCGATTCCCCAGCACCACATATACAGAAAAAGGCCAGAAGCGGCGCTCTGGCTCAAGTGGCAGAGTGCTAGCCTTGAGTGGGAAGAAGCCAGGGACAGTGCTCCGGCCCTGAGTCCAAGGCCCAGGACTGGCCCAAAAAAAAAAAAAAAGCAGTAGCTTAATAAATTAAGTACTTCCTGGTATGGTTACTGTACTGGTAATTCCCCAAAAGAATCTGGATTGTGCTGAGGGAACAGAGAAAAAAGCTCATTTAGGACCTGCACTTACGAAGGGTGTAGGCAGCTGTATATCAGGGAGTAAACCTTCTGAGAATAAATACAGCTGGAGCTTGTTAAGGTTATTACACCTGGGAAAGGATAATGTACTGGGAACTCCTCAGAAGAATATGATTTGTGGTGAGGGGAGAGAGACAAAAGCTCATTTAGGAACGACATGAACATGCTGCGTACGCAGCTGTTTATCAGTAAATATCTCCACTGAGATTAAGAAAAGCAGTAGCTTAATAAATTAAGTACTTCCTGGTATGGTTACTGTACTGGTAACTCCCCAAAAGAATCTGGATTGTGGTGAGGGAAAAGAGAAAAAAGCTCATTTAGGACCTGCACTTACGAAGGGGGTAGGCAGCTGTATATCCCGGAGTATCCCTTCTGGGAATAAAAACAGCTGGAGCTTGTTAAGGTAATTACACAGGGGAAAGGATAATGTACTGGGAACTCCTCAGAAGAATCTGATTTGTGGTGAGGGGAGAGAGATAAAAGCTCATTTAGGAACGACATGAACATGCTGCGTACCCAGCTGTTTATCAGTAAATATCTCCACTGAGATTAAGATAAGCAGTAGCTTAATAAATTAAGTACTTCCTGGTATGGTTACTGTACTGGTAACTCCCCAAAAGAATCTGGATTGTGGTGAGGGAAAAGAGAAAAAAGCTCATTTAGGACCTGCACTTACGAAGGGGGTAGGCAGCTGTATATCAGGGAGTATCACTTCTGGGAATAAAAACAGCTGGAGCTTGTTAAGGTAATTACACAGGGGAAAGGATAATGTACTGGGAACTCCTCAGAAGAATCTGATTTGTGGTGAGGGGAGAGAGATAAAAGCTCATTTAGGAACGACATGAACATGCTGCATACGTAGTTGTTTATCAGTAAATATCTCCAATCAGATTAAGAAAAGCAGTAGCTTAATAAATTAAGTACTTCCTGGTATGGTTACTGTACTGGTAATTCCCCAAAAGAATCTGGATTGTGCTGAGGGAACAGAGAAAAAAGCTCATTTAGGACCTGCACTTACGAAGGGTGTAGGCAGCTGTATATCAGGGAGTAAACCTTCTGAGAATAAATACAGCTGGAGCTTGTTAAGGTAATTACACCTGGGAAAGGATAATGTACTGGGAACTCCTCAGAAGAATATGATTTGTGGTGAGGGGAGAGAGACAAAAGCTCATTTAGGAACGACAAGAACATGCTGCGTACGCAGCTGTTTATCAGTAAATATCTCCACTGAGATTAAGATAAGCAGTAGCTTAATAAATTAAGTACTTCCTGGTATGGTTACTGTACTGGTAACTCCCCAAAAGAATCTGGATTGTGGTGAGGGAAAAGAGAAAAAAGCTCATTTAGGACCTGCACTTATGAAGGGGGAGGGCAGCTGTATATCCCGGAGTATCCCTTCTGGGAATAAAAACAGCTGGAGCTTGTTAAGGTAATTACACAGGGGAAAGGATAATGTACTGGGAACTCCTCAGAAGAATCTGATTTGTGGTGAGGGGAGAGAGATAAAAGCTCATTTAGGAACGACATGAACATGCTGCGTAGGTAGCTGTTTATCAGTAAATATCTCCACTGAGATTAAGAAAAGCAGTAGCTTAATAAATGAAGTCCTTCCTGGTATGGTTATTGTACTGGTAACTCCCCAAAAGAATCTGGATTGTGGTGAGGGAACAGAGAAAAAAGCTCATTTCTGAGCTGCCCTTACGAAGGGGGTAGGCAGCTGTATATCAGGGAGTATCGATTCTGAGAATAAAAACAGCTGGAGCTTGTTAAGGTAATTACACAGGGGAAAGGATAATGTACTGGGAACTCCTCAGAAGAATCTGATTTGTGGTGAGGGGAGAGAGATAAAAGCTCATTTAGGAACGACATGAACATGGTGCATACGTAGCTGTTTATCAGTAAATATCTCCACTGAGATTAAGAAAAGCAGTAGCTTAATAAATTAAGTACTTCCTGGTATGGATACTGTACTGGTACCTCCCCAAAAGAATCTGGCTTGTGGTGAGGGAACAGAGAATAAAGCTCATTTAGGAACGACATGAACATGCTGCGTAGGTAGCTGTTTATCAGTAAATATCTCCACTGAGATTAAAAAAAGCAGTAGCTTAATAAATTCAGTACTTCCTGGTATGGTTACTGTACTGGTAACTCCCCAAAAGAATCTGGATTGTGGTGAGGGAACAGAGAAAAAAGCTCATTTAGGACCTGCACTTACGAAGGGGGTAGGCAGCTGTATATTAGGGAGTAAACCTTCTGAGAATAAAAACAGCTGGAGCTTGTTAAGGTAATTACACAGGGGAAAGGATAATGTACTGGGAACTCCTCAGAAGAATCTGATTTGTGGTGAGGGGAGAGAGATAAAAGCTCATTTAGGAACGACATGAACATGCTGCGTAGGTAGCTGTTTATCAGTAAATATCTCCACTAAGTTTAAGAAAAGCAGTAGCTTAATAAATTAAGTACTTCCTGGTATGGTTACTGTACTGGTGACTCCCCAAAAGAATCTGGATTGTGGTGAGGGAACAGAGAAAAAAGCTCATTTAGGACCTGCACTAACGAAACGGGTAGGCAGCTATATATCAGGGAGTAAAATTTCTGAGAATAAAAACAGCTGGAGCTTGTTAAGGTAATTACAAAGGGGAAAGGATAATGTACTGGGAACTCCTCAGAAGAATCTGATTTGTGGTGAGGGGAGGAGATAAAAGCTCATTTAGGAACAACATGAACATGCTGCGTATGTAGCTGTTTATCAGTAAATATCTCCACTGAGATTAAGAGAAGCAGCAGCTTAATAAATAAAGTACTTTCTGGTATGGTTACTGTACTGGTAACTCCCCAAAAGAATCTGGATTGTGGTGAGGGAACAGAGAAAAAAGCTCATTTAGGACCTGCACTTACGAAGGGGGTAGGCAGCTGTATATCAGGCAGTAAACCTTCTGAGAATAAAAACAGCTGGAGCTTGTTAAGGTAATTACAAAGGGGAAAGGATAATGTACTGGGAACTCCTCAGAAGAATCTGATTTGTAGTGAGGGGAGAGAGATAAAAGCTCATTTAGGAACGACATGAACATGCTGCGTACGTACCTGTTTATCAGTAAATATATCCACTGAGATTAAGAAAAGCAGTAGCTTAATAAATGAAGTCCTTCCTGGTATGGTTACTGTACTGGTAACTCCCCAAAAGAATCTGGATTGTGGTGAGGGAACAGAGAAAAAAGCTCATTTAGGACCTGCACTTACGAAGGGGGTAGGCAGCTGTATATCAGGGAGTAAACCTTCTGAGAATAAAAACAGCTGGAGCTTGTTAAGGTAATTACATAGGGGAAAGGATAATGTACTGTTAACTCCTCAGAAGAATCTGATTTGTGGTGAGGGGAGAGAGATAAAAGCTCATTTAGCAACGACATGAACATGCTGCGTAGGTAGCTGTTTATCAGTAAATATCTCCACTGAGATTAAGAAAAGGAGTAGCGGGCTGGGGATATAGCCTAGTGGCAAGAGTGCCTGCCTCGGATACACCAGGCCCTAGGTTCGATTCCCCAGCACCACATATACAGAAAAAGGCCAGAAGCGGCGCTCTGGCTCAAGTGGCAGAGTGCTAGCCTTGAGTGGGAAGAAGCCAGGGACAGTGCTCCGGCCCTGAGTCCAAGGCCCAGGACTGGCCCAAAAAAAAAAAAAAGCAGTAGCTTAATAAATTAAGTACTTCCTGGTATGGTTACTGTACTGGTAATTCCCCAAAAGAATCTGGATTGTGCTGAGGGAACAGAGAAAAAAGCTCATTTAGGACCTGCACTTACGAAGGGTGTAGGCAGCTGTATATCAGGGAGTAAACCTTCTGAGAATAAATACAGCTGGAGCTTGTTAAGGTTATTACACCTGGGAAAGGATAATGTACTGGGAACTCCTCAGAAGAATATGATTTGTGGTGAGGGGAGAGAGACAAAAGCTCATTTAGGAACGACATGAACATGCTGCGTACGCAGCTGTTTATCAGTAAATATCTCCACTGAGATTAAGAAAAGCAGTAGCTTAATAAATTAAGTACTTCCTGGTATGGTTACTGTACTGGTAACTCCCCAAAAGAATCTGGATTGTGGTGAGGGAAAAGAGAAAAAAGCTCATTTAGGACCTGCACTTACGAAGGGGGTAGGCAGCTGTATATCCCGGAGTATCCCTTCTGGGAATAAAAACAGCTGGAGCTTGTTAAGGTAATTACACAGGGGAAAGGATAATGTACTGGGAACTCCTCAGAAGAATCTGATTTGTGGTGAGGGGAGAGAGATAAAAGCTCATTTAGGAACGACATGAACATGCTGCGTACCCAGCTGTTTATCAGTAAATATCTCCACTGAGATTAAGATAAGCAGTAGCTTAATAAATTAAGTACTTCCTGGTATGGTTACTGTACTGGTAACTCCCCAAAAGAATCTGGATTGTGGTGAGGGAAAAGAGAAAAAAGCTCATTTAGGACCTGCACTTACGAAGGGGGTAGGCAGCTGTATATCAGGGAGTATCACTTCTGGGAATAAAAACAGCTGGAGCTTGTTAAGGTAATTACACAGGGGAAAGGATAATGTACTGGGAACTCCTCAGAAGAATCTGATTTGTGGTGAGGGGAGAGAGATAAAAGCTCATTTAGGAACGACATGAACATGCTGCATACGTAGTTGTTTATCAGTAAATATCTCCAATCAGATTAAGAAAAGCAGTAGCTTAATAAATTAAGTACTTCCTGGTATGGTTACTGTACTGGTAACTCCCCAAAAGAATCTGGATTGTGGTGAGGGAACAGAGAAAAAAGCTCATTTAGGACCTGCACTTACGAAGGGGGTAGGCAGCTGTATATCAGGGAGTAAATCTTCTGAGAAAAAAAACAGCTGGAGCTTGTTAAGGTAATTACACAGGGGAAAGGATAATGTACTGGGAACTCCTCAGAAGAATCTAATTTGTGGTGAGGGGAGAGAGATAAAAGCTCATTTAGGAACGACATGAACATGCTGCTTAGGTAGCTGTTTATCAGTAAATATCCCCACTGAGATTAACAAAAGCAGTAGCTTAATAAATTAAGTACTTCCTGGTATGGTTACTGTACTGGTAACTCCCCAAAAGAATCTGGATTGTGGTGAGGGAACAGAGCAAAAAGCTCATTGAGGACCTGCACTTACGAAGGGGGTAGGCAGCTGTATATCAGGGAGTAAACCTTCTGAGAATAAAAACAGCTGGAGCTTGTTAAGGTAATTACACAGGGGAAAGGATAATGTACTGGGAACTCCTCAGAAGAATCTGATATGTGGTGAGGGGAGAGAGATAAAAGTTCATTTAGGAACGACATGAACAAGCTGCGTAGGTAGCTGTTTATCAGTAAATATCTCCACTGAGATTAAGAAAAGCAGGAGCTTAATAAATTAAGTACTTCCTGGTATGGTTACCGTACTGGTAACTCCCCAAAAGAATCTGGATTGTGGTGAGGGAACAGAGAAAAAAGCTCATTTAGGACCTGCACTTACGAAGGGGGTAGGCAGCTGTATATCAGGGAGTAAAGCTTCTGAGAATAAAAACAGCTGGAGCTTCTTAAGGTAATTACAGAGGGGAAATGATAGTGTACTGGGAACTCCTCCGAAGAATCTGATTTCTGGTGAGGGGAGAGAGATAAAAGCTCATTTAGGAACGACATGAACATGCTGCGTAGGTAGCTGTTTATCAGTAAATATCTCCACTGAGATTAAGCAAAGCAGTAGCTTAATAAATTAAGTACTTCCTAGTATGGTTACTGTACTGGTAACACCCCAAAAGAATCTGGATTGTGGTGAGGGAACAGAGAAAAAAGCTCATTTAGGACCTGCACTTACGAAGGGGTAGGCAGCTGTATATCAGGGAGTAAACCTTCTGAGAATAAAAACAGCTGGAGCTTGTTAAGGTAATTACACAGGGGAAAGGATAATGTACTGGGAACTCCTCAGAAGAATCTGATTTGTGGTGAGGGGAGAGAGATAAAAGCTCATTTAGGAACGACATGAACATGCTGCCTATGTAGCTGTTTATCAGTAAATATCTCCACCTAGATTAAGAAAAGCAGTAGCTTAATAAATTAAGTACTTCCTGGTATGGTTACTGTACTGGTAACTCCCCAAAAGAATCTGGATTGTGGTGAGGGAACAGAGAAAAAAGCTCATTTAGGACCTGTACTTACGAAGGGGGTAGGCAGCTGTATATCAGGGAGTAAACCTTCTGAGAATAAAAACAGCTGGAGATTGTTAAGGTAATTACACAGGCGAAAGGATAATGTACTGGGAACTCCTCAGAAGAATCTGATTTTTGGTGAGGGGAGAGAGATAAAAGCTCATTTAGGAACAACATGAACATGCTGCGTAGGTAGCTGTTTATCAGTAAATATCTCCACTGAGATGAAGAAAAGCAGTAGCTTAAGAAATTAATACTTTTTGGTATGGTTACAGTACTGGGAACTCCCCAATAGAATCTGGATTGTGGTGAGTAAACCTTCGGAGAATAAAAACAGCTGGAGATTGTTAAGGTAATTACACAGGGAAAAGGATAATGGATTGGGAAGTCCTCAGAAGAATCTGACTTGTGGTGAGGGGAGAGAGATAAAAGCTCATTTAGGAACGACATGAACATGCTGCGTATGTAGCTGTTTATCAGTAAATATCTCCACCGAGATTAAGAAAAACAGTAGCTTAATAAATTAAGTACTTCCTGGTATTGTTACTGTACTGGTAACTCCCCAAAAGAATCTGGATTGTGGTGAGGGAACAGAGAAAAAGCTCATTTAGGACCTGTACTTACGAAGGGGGTAGGCAGCTGTATATCAGGGAGTAAACCTTCTGAGAATAAAAACAGCTGGAGCTTGTAAAGGTAATTACACAGGGGAAAGGATACTGTACTGGGAACTCCTCAGAAGAATCTGATTTGTGGTGAGGGGAGAGAGATAAACGCTCATTTAGGAACAACATGAACATGCTGCGTAGGTAGCTGTTTATCAGTAAATATCTCCACTGAGATTAAGAAAAGCAGTAGCTTAATAAATTAAGTACTTCCTGGTACGGTTACTCTACTGGTAACTCCCCAAAAGAATCTGGATTGTGGTGAGGGAACAGAGAAAAAAGCTCATTTAGGAACGACATGGACATGCTGCGTAGGTTGCAGTTTATCAGTAAATATCTCAACTGAGTTTAAGAAAAGCAGAAGCTTAATAAATTAATTACTTCCTGGTATGGTTCCTGTACTGGTAACTCCCCAAAAGAATCTGGATTGTGGTGAGGGAACAGAGAAAAAAGCTCATTTAGGACCTGCACTTACGAAGGGGGTAGGCAGCTGTATATCAGGGAGTAAACCTTCTGAGAATAAAAACAGCTGGAGCTTGTTAAGGTAATTACACAGGGGAAAGGATAATGTACTGGGAACTCATCAGAAGAATCTGATTTGTGGTGAGGGGAGAGAGATAAAATCTCATTTAGGAACGACATGAACATGCTGCATACGTAGCTGTTTATCAGTTAATATCTCCACTGAGATTAAGAAAAGCAGTAGCTTAATAAATTAAGTACTTCCTGGTATGGATACTATACTGGTAACTCCCCAAAAGAATCTGGATTGTGGTGAGGGAACAGAGAAAAAAGCTCATTTAGGAACGACATGAACATGCTGCGTAGGTAGCTGTTTATCAGTAAATATTTCCACTGAGATTAAGAAAAGCAGTAGCTTAATAAATTAAGTACTTCCTGGTATGGTTACTGTACTGGTAACTCCCCAAAAGAACCTGGATTGTGGTGAGGGAACAGAGAAAAAGCTCATTTAGTACCTGCACTTACGAAGGGGGTAGGCAGCTGTATATCAGGGAGTAAACATTCTGAGACTAAAAACAGCTGGAGCTTGTTAAGGTAATTACACAGGGGAAAGGATAATGTACTGGGAACTCCTCAGAAGAATCTGATTTGTGGTGAGGTGAGAGAGATAAAAGCTCATTTAGGAACGACATGAACATGCTGCGTACATAGCTGTTTATCAGTAAATAAATCCACTGAGATTAAGAAAATCAGTAGCTTAATAAATTAAGTACTTCCTGGTAGGGTTACTGTACTGGTAACTCCCCAAAAGAATCTGGATTGTGGTGAGGGAACAGAGAAAAAAGCTCATTTAGGACCTGCACTTACGAAGGGGGTAGGCAGCTGTATATCAGGGAGTAAACATTCTGAGAATAAAAACAGCTGGAGCTTGTTAAGGTAATTACACAGGGGAAAGGATAATGTACTGGGAACTCCTCAGAAGAATCTGATTTGTGGTGACGGGAGAGAGATAAAAGCTCATTTAGGAACGACATGAACATGCTGCGTAGGTCGCTGTTTATCAGTAAATATCTCCACTGAGATTAAGAAAAGCAGTAGCTTAATAAATTAAGTACTTCCTGGTATGGTTACTGTACTGGTAACTCCCCAAAAGAAACTGGATTGTGGTGAGGGAACAGAGAAAAAAGCTCATTTAGGACCTGCACTGACGAATGGGGTAGGCAGTTGTATATCAGGGAGTAAACCTTCTGAGAATAAAAACAGCTGAAGATTGTTAAGGTAATTACACAGGGGAAAGGATAATGTACTGGGAACTCCTCAGAAGAATCTGATTTGTGATGAGGGGAGAGAGATAAAATCTCATTTAGGAACGACATGAACATGCTGCATACGTAGCTGTTTATCAGTTAATATCTCCACTGAGATTAAGAAAAGCAGTAGCTTAATAAATTAAGTACTTCCTGGTATGGATACTATACTGGTAACTCCCCAAAAGAATCTGGATTGTGGTGAGGGAACAGAGAAAAAAGCTCATTTAGGAACGACATGAACATGCTGCATAGGTAGCTGTTTATCAGTAAATATTTCCACTGAGATTAAGAAAAGCAGTAGCTTAATAAATTAAGTACTTCCTGGTATGGTTACTGTACTGGTAACTCCCCAAAAGAACCTGGAATGTGGTGAGGGAACAGAGAAAAAGCTCATTTAGTTCCTGCACTTACGAAGGGGGTAGGCAGCTGTATATCAGGGAGTAAACATTCTGAGAATAAAAAACAGCTGGAGCTTGTTAAGGTAATTACACAGGGGAAAGGATAATGTACTGGGAACTCCTCAGAAGAATCTGATTTGTGGTGAGGGGAGAGAGATAAAAGCTCATTTAGGAACGACATGAACATGCTGCATACGTAGCTGTTTATCAGTAAATATCTCCACTGAGATTAAGAAAAGCAGTAGCTTAATAAATTAAGTACTTCCTGGTATGGATACTATACTGGTAACTCCCCAAAAGAATCTGGATTGTGGTGAGGGAACAGAGAAAGAAGCTAATTTAGGACCTGCACTTACGAAGGGGTTAGGCAGCTGTATGTCAGGGAGTAAACCTTCTGAGAATAAAAACAGCTGGAGCTTGTTAAGGTAATTACACAGGGGAAAGGATAATGTACTGGGAACTCCTAAGAATAATCTGATTTGTGGTGAGGGGAGAGAGTTAAAAGCTCATTTAAGAACGACATGAACATGCTGCATACGTAGCTGTTTATCAGTAAATATCTCCACTGAGATTAAGAAAAGCAGTAGCTTAGTAAATAAAGTACTTCCTGGTATGGATACTGTACTGGTAACTCCCCAAAACAATCTGGATTGTGGTGAAGGAACAGAGAAAAAAGCTCATTTAGGAACGACATGAACATGCTGCGTAGGTAGCTGTTTATCAGTAAATATCTCAACTGAGATTAAGAAAAGTAGAAGCTTAATAAAATAATTACTTCCTGGTATGGTTACTGTACTGGTAACTCTCCAAAAGAATCTGGATTGTGGTGAGGGAACAGAGAAAAAAGCTCATTTAGGACCTGCACTTACGAAGGGGGTAGGCAGCTGTATATCAGGGAGTAAACCTTCTGAGAATAAAAACAGCTGGGGCTTGTTAAGGTAATTACACAGGGGAAAGGATAATGTACTGGGAACTCCTCAGAAGAATCTGATTTGTGGTGAGGGGAGAGAGATAAAAGCTCATTTAGGAACGACATGAACATGCTGCGTACGTAGCTGTTTATCAGTAAATAAATCCACTGAGATTAAGATAATCAGTAGCTTAATAAATTAAGTACTTACTGGTAGGGTTACTGTACTGGTAACTCCCAAAACAATCTGGATTGTGGTGAGGGAACAGAGAAAAAAGCTCATTTAGGACCTGCACTTACGAAGGGGGTAGGCAGCTGTATATCAGGGAGTAAACATTCTGAGAATAAAAACAGCTGGAGCTTGTTAAGGTAATTACACAGGGGAAAGGATAATGTACTGGGAACTCCTCAGAAGAATCTGATTTGTGGTGACGGGAGAGAGATAAAAGCTCATTTAGGAACGACATGAACATGCTGCGTAGGTAGCTGTTTATCAGTAAATATCCCCACTGAGATTAAGAAAAGCAGTAGCTTAATAAATTAAGTACTTCCTGGTATGGTTACTGTACTGGTAACTCCCCAAAAGAAACTGGATTGTGGTGAGGGAACAGAGAAAAAAGCTCATTTAGGACCTGCATTTACGAATGGGGTAGGCAGTTGTATATCAGGGAGTAAACCTTCTGAGAATAAAAACAGCTGGAGATTGTTAAGGTAATTACACAGGGGAAAGGATAATGTACTGGGAACTCCTCAGAAGAATCTGATTTGTGATGAGGGGAGAGAGATAAAAGCTCATTTAGGAACGACATGAACATGCTGCGTAGGTAGCTGTTTATCAGTAAATATCTCCACTGAGATTAAGAAAAGCAGTAGCTTAATATATTAAGTACTTCCTGGTATGGTTACTGTACTGGTAACTCCCCAAAAGAATCTGGATTGTGTTGAGGGAACAGAGAAAAAAGCTCATTTATGAGCTGCACTTACGAACGGGGTAGGCAGCTGTATATCAGGGAGTATCGATTCTGAGAATAAAAACAGCTGGAGCTTGTTAAGGTAATTACACAGGGGAAAGGATAATGTACTGGGAACTCCTCAGAAGAATCTGATTTGTGGTGAGTGGAGAGAGATAAAATCTCATTTAGGAACGACATGAACATGCTGCATACGTAGCTGTTGATCAGTAAATATCTCCACTGAGATTAAGAAAAGCAGTAGTTTAATAAATTAAGTACTTCCTGGTATGGTCACTGTACTGGTAACTCCCCAAAAGAATCTGGATTGTGGTGAGGGAACAGAGAAAAAAGCTCATTTAGGAACGACATGAACATGCTGCGTAGGTAGCAGTTTATCAGTAAATATTTCCACTGAGATTAAGATAAGCAGTAGCTTAATAAATTAAGTACTTCCTGGTATGGTTGCTGTACTGGTAACTCCCCAAAAGAACCTGGATTGTGGTGAGGGAACAGAGAAAAAGCTCATTTAGTACCTGCACTTACGAAGGGGGTAGGCAGCTGTATATCAGGGAGTAAACCTTCTGAGAATAAAAACAGCTGGAGCTTGTTAAGGTAATTACACAGGGGAAAGGATAATGTACTGGGTACT
>NW_025960141.1:0-35653 GCF_023159225.1 Perognathus longimembris pacificus
TCAGTTTGTCTCGGTGACGGATAATGGAAGGAAGGGCAGGCAACTGGTCGACTTCATTTAAATAAACAAATAAAAAATAAGATAAACTCTCAGGAATAGATAAATAATAACAAAAAATTGTAAAGTGGAGAAAGCGAGAGCGCGCGAATGCACTCAAGCAAACACAAACAGAACAGCACGATGCGTATTTTTTTTTAAATTGACAATATAAATCAAAAATAAATCAAAATAAAAATAAGTGGAAAAGGCGAGAGTGCGCGAGCACACAGGAGCAAAGACAAGCAGCGCAGCTTGATGCGTAGTAAAAAAAATAATAAATAGACAACTGGTCGACCTCATTAGAAATAAAAACCCAAAAGATTAGATAGACCAAACAATCAAACAAATAAATGTGGAGAGAAGGGCAGTGCGTGCAGGAGCAAAGGTAAACAGCAGACACACCTGAATCCTTATCTTTACAAGGTCGATCTCAGAACTTTGTTCAGTTTGTCTTGGTGACGGATAATGGAAGGAAGGGCAGGCAAATGGTCGACTTCATTTAAATAAACAAATAAAAAATAAGATAAACTCTCAGGAATAGATAAATAATAACAAAAAAATTGTAAAGTGGAGAAAGCGAGAGCGCGCGAATGCACTCAAGCAAACACAAACAGCACAGCACGATGCGTATTTTTTAAAATGACAAAATAAATCAATCAAAAATAAAAATAAGTGGAAAAGGAGAGAGTGCGCGAGCACACAGGAGGAAAGACAAGCAGCGCAGCTTGATGCGTAGTAAAAAAAATAATAATAGACAACTGGTCGACCTCATTAGAAATAAAAACCCAAAAGATTAGATAGACAAACAAACAAACACATAAATGTGGAGAGAAGGGCAGTGCCCGCAGGAGCAAAGGTAAACAGCAGACAGACCTGAATCCTTATCTTTACAAGGTCGACCTCAGAACTTTGTTCAGTTTGTCTCGGTGACGGATAATGGAAGGAAGGGCAGGCAACTGGTCGACTTCATTTAAATAAACAAATAAAAAATAGATAAACTCTCAGGAATAGATAAATAATAACAAAAAAATTGTAAAGTGGAGAAAGCGAGAGCGCGCGAATGCACTCAAGCAAACACAAACAGCACAGCACGATGCGTATTTTTTTTAAAAATTGACAAAATAAATAAAAAATAAATCAAAAATATAAATGAGTGGAAAAGGCGAGAGTGCCGAGCACACAGGAGCAAAGACAAGCAGCGCAGCTTGATGCGTAGTAAAAAAAATAATAAATAGACAACTGGTCGACCTCATTAGAAATAAAAACCCAAAAGATTAGATAGACAAACAAACAAACACATAAATGTGGAGAGAAGGGCAGTGCACGCAGGAGCAAAGGTAAACAGCAGACAGACCTGAATCCTTATCTTTACAAGGTCGACCTCAGAACTTTGTTCAGTTTGTCTCGGTGGCGGATAATGGAAGGAAGGGCAGGCAACTGGTCGACTTCATTTAATAAACAAATAAAAAATAAGATAAACTCTCAGGAATAGATAAATAATAACAAAAAAATTGTAAAGTGGAGAAAGCGAGAGCGCGCGAATGCACTCAAGCAAACACAAACAGCACAGCACGATGCGTATTTGTTTTTTAAATTGACAAAATAAATCAAAAATAAATCAAAAATAAAAAATAAGTGGAAAAGGCGAGAGTGCGCGAGCACACAGGAGCAAAGACAAGCAGCGCAGCTTGATGCGTAGTAAAAAAATAATAAATAGACAACTGGTCGACCTCATTAGAAATAAAAACCCAAAAGATTAGATAGACAAACAAACAAACACATAAATGTGGAGAGAAGGGCAGTGCGCGCAGGAGCAAAGGTAAACAGCAGACAGACCTGAATCCTTATCTTTACAAGATCGACCTCAGAACTTTGTTCAGTTTGTCTCGGTGACGGATAATGGAAGGAAGGGCAGGCAACTGGTCGACTTCATTTAAATAAACAAATAAAAAATAAGATAAACTCTCAGGAATAGATAAGTAATAACAAAAAAATTGTAAAGTGGAGAAAGCGAGAGCGCGCGAATGCACTCAAGCAAACACAAACAGCACAGCACGATGCGTATTTTTTTTAAATTGACAATATAAATCAAAAATAAATCAAAAATAAAAATAAGTGGAAAAGGCGAGAGTGCGCGAGCACACAGGAGCAAAGAAAAGCAGCGCAGCTTGATGCGTAGTAAAAAAAATAATAAATAGACAACTGGTCGACCTCATTAGAAATAAAAACCCAAAAGATTAGATAGACAAACAATCAAACACATAAATGTGGAGAGAAGGGCAGTGCGCGCAGGAGCAAAGGTAAACAGCAGACAGACCTGAATCCTTATCTTTACAAGGTCGACCTCAGAACTTTGTTCAGTTTGTCTCGGTGACGGATAATGGAAGGAAGGGCAGGCAACTGGTCGACTTCATTTAAATAAACAAATAAAAATAAGATAAACTCTCAGGAATAGATAAATAATAACAAAAAATTGTAAAGTGGAGAAAGCGAGAGCGCGCGAATGCACTCAAGCAAACACAAACAGCACAGCACGATGCGTATTTTTTTTAAAATGACAAAATAAATCAATCAAAATAAAAATAAGCGGAAAAGGCGAGAGTGCGCGAGCACACAGGAACAAAGACAAGCAGCGCAGCTTGATGCGTAGAAAAAAAAATAATAAATAGACAACTGGTCGACCTCATTAGAAATAAAAACTCAAAAGATTAGATAGACAAACAAACAAACACATAAATGTGGAGAGAAGGGCAGTGGGCGCATTAGCAAAGGTAAACAGCAGACAGACCTGAATCCTTATCTTTACAAGGTCGACCTCAGAACTTTGTTCAGTTTGTCTCGGTGACGGATAATGGAAGGAAGGGCAGGCAACTGGTCGACTTCATTTAAATAAACAAATAAAAAATAAGATAAACTCTCAGGAATAGATAAATAATAACAAAAAAATTGTAAAGTGGAGAAAGCGAGAGCGCGCGAATGCACTCAAGCAACACAAACACACCACATCACGATGCGTATTTTATTTTAAATTGACAAAATAAATCAAAAATAAATCAAAAATATAAATAAGTGGAAAAGGCGAGAGTGCGCGAGCACACAGGAGCAAAGACAAGCAGCGCAGCTTGATGCGTAGTAAAAAAATAATAAATAGACAACTGGTCGACCTCATTAGAAATAAAAACCCAAAAGATTAGATAGACAAACAAACAAACACATAAATGTGGAGAGAAGGCCAGTGCGCGCAGGAGCAAAGGTAAACAGCAGACAGACCTGAATCTTATCTTTACAAGGTCGACCTCAGAACTTTGTTCAGTTTGTCTCGGTGACGGATAATGGAAGGAAGGGCAGGCAACTGGTCGACTTCATTTAAATAAACAAATAAAAAATAAGATAAACTCTCAGGAATAGATAAATAATAACAAAAAAATTGTAAAGTGGAGAAAGCGAGAGCGCGCGAATGCACTCAAGCAAACACAAACAGAACAGCACGATGCGTATTTTTTTTTAAATTGACAATATAAATCAAAAATAAATCAAAATAAAAATAAGTGGAAAAGGCGAGAGTGCGCGAGCACACAGGAGCAAAGACAAGCAGCGCAGCTTGATGCGTAGTAAAAAAAATAATAAATAGACAACTGGTCGACCTCATTAGAAATAAAAAACCCAAAAGATTAGATAGACAAACAATCAAACAAATAAATGTGGAGAGAAGGGCAGTGCGTGCAGGAGCAAAGGTAAACAGCAGACACACCTGAATCCTTATCTTTACAAGGTCGACCTCAGAACTTTGTTCAGTTTGTCTTGGTGACGGATAATGGAAGGAAGGGCAGGCAAATGGTCGACTTCATTTAAATAAACAAATAAAAAATAAGATAAACTCTCAGGAATAGATAAATAATAACAAAAAAATTGTAAAGTGGAGAAAGCGAGAGCGCGCGAATGCACTCAAGCAAACACAAACAGCACAGCACGATGCGTATTTTTTTAAATGACAAAATAAATCAATCAAAAATAAAAATAAGTGGAAAAGGAGAGAGTGCGCGAGCACACAGGAGGAAAGACAAGCAAGCACGCAGCCTTGATGCGTAGTAAAAAAAATAATAAATAGACAACTGGTCGACCTCATTAGAAATAAAAACCCAAAAGATTAGATAGACAAACAAACAAACACATAAATGTGGAGAGAAGGGCAGTGCCCGCAGGAGCAAAGGTAAACAGCAGACAGACCTGAATCCTTATCTTTACAAGGTCGACCTCAGAACTTTGTTCAGTTTGTCTCGGTGACGGATAATGGAAGGAAGGGCAGGCAACTGTCGACTTCATTTAAATAAACAAATAAAAATAAGATAAACTCTCAGGAATAGATAAATAATAACAAAAAAATTGTAAAGTGGAGAAAGCGAGAGCGCGCGAATGCACTCAAGCAAACACAAACAGCACAGCACGATGCGTATTTTTTTTAAATTGACAATATAAATCAAAAATAAATCAAAAATAAAAATAAGTGGAAAAGGCGAGAGTGCGCGAGCACACAGGAGCAAAGAAAAGCAGCGCAGCTTGATGCGTAGTAAAAAAAATAATAAATAGACAACTGGTCGACCTCATTAGAAATAAAAACCCAAAAGATTAGATAGACAAACAATCAAACACATAAATGTGGAGAGAAGGGCAGTGCGCGCAGGAGCAAAGGTAAACAGCAGACAGACCTGAATCCTTATCTTTACAAGGTCGACCTCAGAACTTTGTTCAGTTTGTCTCGGTGACGGATAATGGAAGGAGGGCAGGCAACTGGTCGACTTCATTTAATAAACAAATAAAAAATAAGATAAACTCTCAGGAATAGATAAATAATAACAAAAAAATTGTAAAGTGGAGAAAGGGAGAGCGCGCGAATGCACTCAAGCAAACACAAACAGCACAGCACGATGCGTATTTTTTTTAAAAATTGACAAAATAAATAAAAAAATAAATCAAAAATATAAATGAGTGGAAAAGGCGAGAGTGCCGAGCACACAGGAGCAAAGACAAGCAGCGCAGCTTGATGCGTAGTAAAAAAAATAATAAATAGACAACTGGTCGACCTCATTAGAAATAAAAACCCAAAAGATTAGATAGACAAACAAACAAACACATAAATGTGGAGAGAAGGGCAGTGCCCGCAGGAGCAAAGGTAAACAGCAGACAGACCTGAATCCTTATCTTTACAAGGTCGACCTCAGAACTTTGTTCAGTTGTCTCGGTGACGGATAATGGAAGGAAGGGCAGGCAACTGGTCGACTTCATTTAAATAAACAAATAAAAAATAAGATAAACTCTCAGGAATAGATAAATAATAACAAAAAAATTGTAAAGTGGAGAAAGGGAGAGCGCGCGAATGCACTCAAGCAAACACAAACAGCACAGCACGATGCGTATTTTTTTTAAAAATTGACAAAATAAATAAAAAAATAATCAAAATATAAATGAGTGGAAAAGGCGAGAGTGCCGAGCACACAGGAGCAAAGACAAGCAGCGCAGCTTGATGCGTAGTAAAAAAAATAATAAATAGACAACTGGTCGACCTCATTAGAAATAAAAAACCCAAAAGATTAGATAGACAAACAAACAAACACATAAATGTGGAGAGAAGGGCAGTGCGCGCAGGAGCAAAGGTAAACAGCAGACAGACCTGAATCCTTATCTTTACAAGGTCGACCTCAGAACTTTGTTCAGTTTGTCTCGGTGGCGGATAATGGAAGGAAGGGCAGGCAACTGGTCGACTTCATTTAAATAAACAAATAAAAAATAAGATAAACTCTCAGGAATAGATAAATAATAACAAAAAAATTGTAAAGTGGAGAAAGCGAGAGCGCGCGAATGCACTCAAGCAAACACAAACAGCACAGCACGATGCGTATTTTTTTAAAAATTGACAAAATAAATCAAAAATAAATCAAAAATATAAATAAGTGGAAAAGGCGAGAGTGCGCGAGCACACAGGAGCAAAGACACGCAGCGCAGCTTGATGCGTAGTAAAAAAAAATAATAAATAGACAACTGGTCGACCTCATTAGAAATAAAAAACCCAAAAGATTAGATAGACAAACAAACAAACACATAAATGTGGAGAGAAGGGCAGTGCGCGCAGGAGCAAAGGTAAACAGCAGACAGACCTGAATCCTTATCTTTACAAGGTCGACCTCAGAACTTTGTTCAGTTTGTCTCGGTGACGGATAATGGAAGGAGGCAGGCAACTGGTCGACTTCATTTAAATAAACAAATAAAAAATAAGATAAACTCTCAGGAATAGATAAATAATAACAAAAAAATTGTAAAGTGGAGAAAGCGAGAGCGCGCGAATGCACTCAAGCAAACACAAACAGCACAGCACGATGCGTATTTGTTTTTTAAATTGACAAAATAAATCAAAAATAAATCAAAAATAAAAATAAGTGGAAAAGGCGAGAGTGCGCGAGCACACAGGAGCAAAGACAAGCAGCGCAGCTTGATGCGTAGTAAAAAAAATAATAAATAGACAACTGGTCGACCTCATTAGAAATAAAAACCCAAAAGATTAGATAGACAAACAAACAAACACATAAATGTGGAGAGAAGGGCAGTGCGCGCAGGAGCAAAGTTAAACAGCAGACAGACCTGAATCCTTATCTTTACAAGGTCGACCTCAGAACTTTGTTCAGTTTGTCTCGGTGACGGATAATGGAAGGAAGGGCAGGGCAACTGGTCGACTTCATTTAAATAAACAAATAAAAAATAAGATAAACTCTCAGGAATAGATAAATAATAACAAAAAAATTGTAAAGTGGAGAAAGCGAGAGCGCGCGAATGCACTCAAGCAAACACAAACAGCACAGCACGATGCGTATTTTTTTTAAATTGACAATATAAATCAAAAATAAATCAAAAATAAAATAAGTGGAAAAGGCGAGAGTGCGCGAACACACAGGAGCAAAGAAAAGCAGCGCAGCTTGATGCGTAGTAAAAAAAATAATAAATAGACAACTGGTCGACCTCATTAGAAATAAAAACCCAAAAGATTAGATAGACAAACAATCAAACACATAAATGTGGAGAGAAGGCAGTGCGCGCAGGAGCAAAGGTAAACAGCAGACAGACCTGAATCCTTATCTTTACAAGGTCGACCTCAGAACTTTGTTCAGTTTGTCTCGGTGACGGATAATGGAAGGAAGGGCAGGCAACTGGTCGACTTCATTTAAATAAACAAATAAAAAATAAGATAACTCTCAGGAATAGATAAATAATAACAAAAAAATTGTAAAGTGGAGAAAGCGAGAGCGCGCGAATGCACTCAAGCAAACACAAACAGCACAGCACGATGCGTATTTTTTTAAAATGACAAAATAAATCAATCAAAAATAAAAATAAGTGGAAATGGCGAGAGTGCGCGAGCACACAGGAGGAAAGACAAGCAGCGCAGCTTGATGCGTAGTAAAAAAAAATAATAAATAGACAACTGGTCGACCTCATTAGAAATAAAAACCCAAAAGATTAGATAGACAAACAAACAAACACATAAATGTGGAGAGAAGGGCAGTACCCCGCAGGAGCAAAGGTAAACAGCAGACAGACCTGAATCCTTATCTTTACAAGGTCGACCTCAGAACTTTGTTCAGTTTGTCTCGGTGACGGATAATGGAAGGAAGGGCAGGCAACTGGTCGACTTCATTTAAATAAACAAATAAAAAATAAGATAAACTCTCAGGAATAGATAAATAATAACAAAAAAATTGTAAAGTGGAGAAAGCGAGAGCGCGCGAATGCACTCAAGCAAACACAAACAGCACAGCACGATGCGTATTTTTTTTTAAAAATTGACAAATAAATCAAAAATAAATCAAAAATATAAATAAGTGGAAAAGGCGAGAGTGCGCGAGCACACAGGAGCAAAGACAAGCAGCGCAACTTGATGCGTAGTAAAAAAAATAATAAATAGACAACTGGTCGACCTCATTAGAAATAAAAACCCAAAAGATTAGATAGACAAACAAACAAACACCTAAATGTGGAGAGAAGGGCAGTGCGCGCAGGAGCAAAGGTAAACAGCAGACAGACCTGAATCCTTATCTTTACAAGGTCGACCTCAGAACTTTGTTCAGTTTGTCTCGGTGACGGATAATGGAAGGAAGGGCAGGCAACTGGTCGACTTCATTTAAATAAACAAATAAAAAATAGATAAACTCTCAGGAATAGATAAATAATAACAAAAAAATTGTAAAGTGGAGAAAGCGAGAGCGCGCGAATGCACTCAAGCAAACACAAACAGCACAGCACGATGCGTATTTTTTTTAAATTGACAAAATAAATAAAAAATAAATCAAAAATAAAATAAGTGGGAAAGGCGAGAGTGCGCGAGTACACAGGAGCAAAGACAAGCAGCGCAGCTTGATGCGTAGTAAAAAAAAATAATAAATAGACAACTGGTCGACCTCATTAGAAATAAAAACCCAAAAGATTAGATAGACAAACAAACAAACACATAAATGTGGAGAGAAGGGCAGTGCGCACAGGAGCAAAGGTAAACAGCAGACAGACCTGAATCCTTATCTTTACAAGGTCGACCTCAGAACTTTGTTCAGTTTGTCTCGGTGACGGATAATGGAAGGAAGGGCAGGCAACTGGTCGACTTCATTTAAATAAACAAATAAAAAATAAGATAAACTCTCAGGAATAGATAAATAATAACAAAAAAATTGTAAAGTGGAGAAAGCGAGAGCGCGCGAATGCACTCAAGCAAACACAAACAGCACAGCACGATGCGTATTTTTTTTAAATGACAAAATAAATCAATCAAAAATAAAAATAAGTGGAAAAGGCGAGAGTGCGCGAGCACACAGGAGGAAAGACAAGCAGCGCAGCTTGATGCGTAGTAAAAAAAATAATAAATAGACAACTGGTCGACCTCATTAGAAGAAAAACCCAAAAGATTAGATAGACAAACAAACAAACACATAAATGTGGAGAGAAGGGCAGTGCCCGCAGGAGCAAAGGTAAACAGCAGACAGACCTGATTCCTTATCTTTACAAGGTCGACCTCAGAACTTTGTTCAGTTTGTCTCGGTGACGGATAATGGAAGGAAGGGCAGGCAACTGGTCGACTTCATTTAAATAAACAAATAAAAAATAAGATAAACTCTCAGGAATAGATAAATAATAACAAAAAACTTGTAAAGTGGAGAAAGCGAGAGCGCGCGAATGCACTCAAGCAAACACAAACAGCACAGCACGATGCCTATTTTTTTTTAAATTGACAAAATAAATCAAAAATAAATCAAAAATAAAAATAAGTGGAAAAGGCGAGAGTGCGCGAGCACACAGGAGCCAAGACAAGCAGCGCAGCTTGATGCGTAGTAAAAAAAAATAATAAATAGACAACTGGTCGACCTCATTAGAAATAAAAAACCCAAAAGATTAGATAGACAAACAAACAAACACATAAATGTGGAGAGAAGGGCAGTGCGCGCAGGAGCAAAGGTAAACAGCAGACAGACCTGAATCCTTATCTTTACAAGGTCGACCTCAGAACTTTGTTCAGTTTGTCTCGGTGACGGATAATGGAAGGAAGGGCAGGCAACTGGTCGACTTCATTTAAATAAACAAATAAAAAATAAGATAAACTCTCAGGAATAGATAAATAATAACAAAAAAATTGTAAAGTGGAGAAAGCGAGAGCGCGCGAATGCACTCAAGCAAACACAAACAGCACAGCACGATGCGTATTTTTTTTAAAATGACAAAATAAATCAATCAAAAATAAAAATAAGTGGAAAAGGCGAGAGTGTGCGAGCACACAGGAGGAAAGACAAGCAGCGCAGCTTGATGCGTAGTAAAAAAAATAATAAATAGACAACTGGTCGACCTCATTAGAAATAAAAACCCAAAAGATTAGATAGACAAACAAACAAACACATAAATGTGGAGAGAAGGGCAGTGCCCGCAGGAGCAAAGGTAAACAGCAGACAGACCTGAATCCTTATCTTTACAAGCTCGACCTCAGAACTTTGTTCAGTTTGTCTCGGTGACGGATAATGGAAGGAAGGGCAGGCAACTGGTCGACTTCATTTAAATAAACAAATAAAAAATAAGATAAACTCTCAGGAATAGATAAATAATAACAAAAAAATTGTAAAGTGGAGAAAGCGAGAGCGCGCGAATGCACTCAGGCAAACACAAACAGCACAGCACGATGCGTATGTTTTTTAAAAATTGACAAAATGAATCAAAAATAAATCAAAAATAAAAATAAGTGGAAAAGGCGAGAGTGCGCGAGCACACAGGAGCAAAGACAAGCAGCGCAGCTTGATGCATAGTAAAAAAAAATAATAAATAGACAACTGGTCGACCTCATTAGAAATAAAAACCCAAAAGATTAGATAGACAAACAAACAAACACATAAATGTGGAGAGAAGGGCAGTGTGCGCAGGAGCAAAGGTAAACAGCAGACAGACCTGAATCCTTATCTTTACAAGGTCGACCTTAGAACTTTGTTCAGTTTGTCTCGGTGACGGATAAAGGAAGGAAGGACAGGCAACTGGTCGACTTCATTTAAATAAACAAATAAAAAATAAGATAAACTCTCAGGAATAGTTAAATAATAACAAAAAAATTGTAAAGTGGAGAAAGCGAGAGCGCGCGAATGCACTCAAGCAAACACAAACAGCACAGCACGATGCGTATTTTTTTTTAAATTGACAAAATAAATTAAAAATAAATCAAAAATAAAAATAAGTGGAAAAGGCGAGAGTGCGCGAGCACACAGGAGCAAAGACAAGCAGCGCAGTTTGATGCGTAGTAAAAAAAATAATAAATAGACAACTGGTCGACCTCATTAGAAATAAAAATCCAAAAGATTAGATAGACAAACAAACAAACACATAAATGTGGAGAGAAGGGCAGTGCGCGCAGGAGCAAAGGTAAACAGCAGACAGACCTGAATCCTTATCTTTACAAGGTCGACCTCAGAACTTTGTTCAGTTTGTCTCGGTGACGGATAATGGAAGGAAGGGCAGGCAACTGGTCGACTTCATTTAAATAAACAAATAAAAAATAAGATAAACTCTCAGGAATAGATAAATAATAAAAAATAATTGTAAAGTGGAGAAAGCGAGAGCGCGCGAATGCACTCAGGCAAACACAAACAGCACAGCACGATGCGTATTTTTATTTAAAAATTGACAAAATAAATCAAAAATAAAAATAAGTGGAAAAGGCGAGAGTGCGCGAGCACACAGGAGCAAAGACAAGCAGCGCAGCTTGATGCGTCGTAAAAAAAATAATAAATAGACAACTGGTCGACGTCATTAGAAATAAAAACCCAAAAGATTAGATAGACAAACAAACTAACACATAAATGTGGAGAGAAGGGCAGTGCGCGCAGGAGCAAAGGTAAACAGCAGACAGACCTGAATCCTTATCTTTACAAGGTCGACCTCAGAACTTTGTTCAGTTTGTCTCGGTGACGGATAATGGAAGGAAGGGCAGGCAACTGGTCGACTTCATTTAAATAAACAAAGAAAAAATAAGATAAACTCTCAGGAATAGATAAATAATAACAAAAAAAATTGTAAAGTGGAGAAAGCGAGAGCGCGCGAATGCACTCAAGCAAACACAAACAGCACAGCACGATGCATATTTTTTTTTAAAATTGACAAAATAAATCAAAAATAAAAATAAGTTGAAAAGGCGAGAGTGCGCGAGCACACAGGAGCAAAGACAAGCAGCGCAGCTTGATGCGTAGTAAAAAAAATAATAAATAGACAACTGGTCGACCTCATTAGAAATAAAAACCGAAAAGATTAGATAGACAAACAAACAAACACATAAATGTGGAGAGAAGGGCAGTGCGCGCAGGAGCAAAGGTAAACAGCAGACAGACCTGAATCCTTATCTTTACAAGGTCGACCTCAGAACTTTGTTCAGTTTGTCTCGGTGACGGATAATGGAAGGAAGGGTAGGCAACTGGTCGACTTCCTTTAAATAAACAAATAAAAAATAAGATAAACTCTCAGGAATAGATAAATAATAACAAAAAAATTGTAAAGTGGAGAAAGCGAGAGCGCCCGAATGCACTCAAGCAAACACAAACAGCACAGCACGATGCGTATTTTTTTAAAATGACAAAATAAATCAATCAAAAATAAAAATAAGTGGAAAAGGCGAGAGTGCGCGAGCACACAGGAGGCAAGACAAGCAGCGCAGCTTGATGCGTAGTAAAAAAAATAATAAATAGACAACTGGTCGACCTCATTAGAAATAAAAACCCAAAAGATTAGATAGACAAACAAACAAACACATAAATGTGGAGAGAAGGGCAGTGCCCGCAGGAGCAAAGGTAAACAGCAGACAGACCTGAATCCTTATCTTTACAAGCTCGACCTCAGAACTTTGTTCAGTTTGTCTCGGTGACGGATAATGGAAGGAAGGGCAGGCAACTGGTCGACTTCATTTAAATAAACAAATAAAAAATAAGATAAACTCTCAGGAATAGATAAATAATAACAAAAAAATTGTAAAGTGGAGAAAGCGAGAGCGCGCGAATGCACTCAGGCAAACACAAACAGCACAGCACGATGCGTATGTTTTTTAAAAATTGACAAAATAAATCAAAAATAAATCAAAAATAAAAATAAGTGGAAAAGGCGAGAGTGCGCGAGCACACAGGAGCAAAGACAAGCAGCGCAGCTTGATGCATAGTAAAAAAAATAATAAATAGACAACTGGTCGACCTCATTAGAAATAAAAACCCAAAAGATTAGATAGACAAACAAACAAACACATAAATGTGGAGAGAAGGGCAGTGCGCGCAGGAGCAAAGGTAAACAGCAGACAGACCTGAATCCTTATCTTTACAAGGTCGACCTTAGAACTTTGTTCAGTTTGTCTCGGTGACGGATAATGGAAGGAAGGACAGGCAACTGGTCGACTTCATTTAAATAAACAAATAAAAAATAAGATAAACTCTCAGGAATAGATAAATAATAACAAAAAAATTGTAAAGTGGAGAAAGCGAGAGCGCGCGAATGCACTCAAGCAAACACAAACAGCACAGCACGATGCGTATTTTTTTTTAAAATTGACAAAATAAATTAAAAATAAATCAAAAATAAAAATAAGTGGAAAAGGCGAGAGTGCGCGAGCACACAGGAGCAAAGACAAGCAGCGCAGTTTGATGCGTAGTAAAAAAAATAATAAATAGACAACTGGTCGACCTCATTAGAAATAAAAACCCAAAAGATTAGATAGACAAACAAACAAACACATAAATGTGGAGAGAAGGGCAGTGCGCGCAGGAGCAAAGGTAAACAGCAGACAGACCTGAATCCTTATCTTTACAAGCTCGACCTCAGAACTTTGTTCAGTTTGTCTCGGTGACGGATAATGGAAGGAAGGGCAGGCAACTGGTCGACTTCATTTAAATAAACAAATATAAAATAAGATAAACTCTCAGGAATAGATAAATAATAACAAAAACATTGTAAAGTGGAGAAAGCGAGAGCGCGCGAATGCACTCAAGCAAACACAAACAGCACAGCACGATGCGTATTTTTTTAAATTGACAAAATAAATCAAAAATAAATCAAAAATAAAAATAAGTGGAAAAGGCGAGAGTGCGCGAGCACACAGGAGCAAAGACAAGCAGCGCAGCTTGATGCGTAGTAAAAAAATAATAAATAGACAACTGGTCGACCTCATTAGAAATAAAAACCCAAAAGATTAGATAGACAAACAAACAAACACATAAATGTGGAGAGAAGGGCAGTGCGCGCAGGAGCAAAGGTAAACAGCAGACAGACCTGAATCCTTATCTTTACAAGGTCGACCTCAGAACTTTGTTCAGTTTGTCTCGGTGACGGATAATGGAAGGAAGGGCAGGCAACTGGTCGACTTCATTTAAATAAACAAATATAAAATAAGATAAACTCTCAGGAATAGATAAATAATAACAAAAACATTGTAAAGTGGAGAAAGCGAGAGCGCGCGAATGCACTCAAGCAAACACAAACAGCACAGCACGATGCGTATTTTTTTTTAAATTGACAAAATAAATCAAAAATAAAGCAAAAATAAAAATAAGTGGAAAAGGCGAGAGTGCGCGAGCACACAGGAGTAAAGACAAGCAGCGCAGCTTGATG
Source organism: Perognathus longimembris pacificus (assembly GCF_023159225.1). Lineage (NCBI taxonomy): Eukaryota > Metazoa > Chordata > Mammalia > Rodentia > Heteromyidae > Perognathus > Perognathus longimembris. Next base: position 14,188 of record NW_025960141.1, read on the forward strand.
CGTAGTAAAAAAAATAATAAATAGACAACTGGTCGACCTCATTAGAAATAAAAACCCAAAAGATTAGATAGACAAACAAACAAACACATAAATGTGGAGAGAAGGGCAGTGCGCGAAGGAGCAAAGGTAAAGAGCAGACAGACATGAATCCTTATCTTTACAAGGTCGACCTCAGAACTTTGTTCAGTTTGTCTCGGTGACGGATAATGGAAGGAAGGGCAGGCAACTGGTCGACTTCATTTAAATAAACAAATAAAAAATAAGATAAACTCTCAGGAATAGATAAATAATAAAAAAAAATTGTAAAGTGGAGAAAGCGAGAGCGCGCGAATGCACTCAGGCAAACACAAACAGCACAGCACGATGCGTATTTTTATTTAAAAATTGACAAAATAAATCAAAAATAAAAATAAGTGGAAAAGGCGAGAGTGCGCGAGCACACAGGAGCAAAGACAAGCAGCGCAGCTTGATGCGTAGTAAAAAAAATAATAAATAGACAACTGGTCGACCTCATTAGAAATAAAAACCCAAAAGATTAGATAGACAAACAAACAAACACATAAATGTGGAGAGAAGGGCAGTGCGCGCAGGAGCAAAGGGAAACAGCAGACAGACCTGAATCCTTATCTTTACAAGGTCGACCTCAGAACTTTGTTCAGTTTGTCTAGGTGACGGATAATGGAAGGAAGGGCAGGCAACTGGTCGACTTCATTTATATAAACAAATAAAAATAAGATAAACTCTCAGGAATAGATAAATAATAACAAAAACATTGTAAAGTGGACAAAGCGAGAGCGCGCGAATGCACTCAAGCAAACACAAACAGCACAGCACGATGCGTATTTTTTTTTAAATTGACAAAATAAATCAAAAATAAATCAAAAATAAAAATAAGTGGAAAAGGCGAGAGTGCGCGAGCACACAGGAGCAAAGACAAGCAGCGCAGCTTGATGCGTAGTAAAAAAAATAATAAATAGACAACTGGTCGACCTCATTAGAAATAAAAACTCAAAAGATTAAATAGACAAACAAAGAAACACATAAATGTGGAGAGAAGGGCAGTGCGCGCAGGTGCAAAGGTAAACAGCAGACAGACCTGAATCCTTATCTTTACAAGGTCGACCTCAGAACTTTGTTCAGTTTGTCTCGATGACGGATAATGGAAGGAAGGGCAGGCAACTGGTCGACTTCATTTAAATAAACAAATAAAAAATAAGATAAACTCTCAGGAATAGATAAATAATAACAAAAAATTGTAAAGTGGAGAAAGCGAGAGCGCGCGAATGCACTCAAGCAAACACAAACAGCACAGCACGATGCGTATTTTTTTTAAATTGACAAAATAAATCAAAAATAAATCAAAAATAAAAATAAGCGGAAAAGGCGAGAGTGCGCGAGCACACAGGAACAAAGACAAGCAGCGCAGCTTGATGCGTAGAAAAAAAAATAATAAATAGACAACTGGTCGACCTCATTAGAAATAAAAACTCAAAAGATTAGATACACAAACAAACAAACACATAAATGTGGAGAGAAGGGCAGTGGGCGCAGTAGCAAAGGTAAACAGCAGACAGACCTGAATCCTTATCTTTACAAGGTCGACCTCAGAACTTTGTTCAGTTTGTCTCGGTGACGGATAAAGGAAGGAAGGGCAGGCAACTGGTCGACTTCATTTAAATAAACAAATAAAAAATAAGATAAACTCTCAGGAATAGATAAATAATAACAAAAAAATTGTAAAGTGGAGAAAGCGAGAGCGCGCGAATGCACTCAAGCAACACAAACACCACATCACGATGCGTATTTTTTTTAAATTGACAAAATAAATCAAAAATAAATCAAAAATAAAAATAAGTGGAAAAGGCGAGAGTGCGCGAGCACACAGGAGCAAAGACAAGCAGCGCAGCTTGATGCGTAGTAAAAAAAATAATAAATAGACAACTGGTCGACCTCATTAGAAATAAAAACCCAAAAGATTAGATAGACAAACAAACAAACACATAAATGTGGAGAGAAGGGCAGTGCGCGCAGGAGCAAAGGTAAACAGCAGACAGACCTGAATCCTTATCTTTACAAGGTCGACCTCAGAACTTTGTTCAGTTTGTCTCGGTGACGGATAATGGAAGGAAGGGCAGGCAACTGGTCGACTTCATTTAAATAAACAAATAAAAAATAAGATAAACTCTCAGGAATAGATAAATAATAACAAAAAAATTGTAAAGTGGAGAAAGCGAGAGCGCGCGAATGCACTCAAGCAAACACAAACAGAACAGCACGATGCGTATTTTTTTTTAAATTGACAATATAAATAAAAAATAAATCAAAAATAAAAATAAGTGGAAAAGGCGAGAGTGCGCGAGCACACAGGAGCAAAGACAAGCAGCGCAGCTTGATGCGTAGTAAAAAAAATAATAAATAGACAACTGGTCGACCTCATTAGAAATAAAAACCCAAAAGATTAGATAGACAAACAATCAAACAAATAAATGTGGAGAGAAGGGCAGTGCGTGCAGGAGCAAAGGTAAACAGCAGACACACCTGATTCCTTATCTTTACAAGGTCGACCTCAGAACTTTGTTCAGTTTGTCTTGGTGACGGATAATGGAAGGAAGGGCAGGCAAATGGTCGACTTCATTTAAATAAACAAATAAAAAATAAGATAAACTCTCAGGAATAGATAAATAATAACAAAAAAATTGTAAAGTGGAGAAAGCGAGAGCGCGCGAATGCACTCAAGCAAACACAAACAGCACAGCACGATGCGTATTTTTTTTTAAATTGACAAAATAAATTAAAAATAAATCAAAAATAAAAATAAGTGGAAAAGGCGAGAGTGCGCGAGCACACAGGAGCAAAGACAAGCAGCGCAGTTTGATGCGTAGTAAAAAAAATAATAAATAGACAACTGGTCGACCTCATTAGAAATAAAAATCCAAAAGATTAGATAGACAAACAAACAAACACATAAATGTGGAGAGAAGGGCAGTGCGCGCAGGAGCAAAGGTAAACAGCAGACAGACCTGAATCCTTATCTTTACAAGGTCGACCTCAGAACTTTGTTCAGTTTGTCTCGGTGACGGATAATGGAAGGAAGGGCAGGCAACTGGTCGACTTCATTTAAATAAACAAATAAAAAATAAGATAAACTCTCAGGAATAGATAAATAATAAAAAATAATTGTAAAGTGGAGAAAGCGAGAGCGCGCGAATGCACTCAGGCAAACACAAACAGCACAGCACGATGCGTATTTTTATTTAAAAATTGACAAAATAAATCAAAAATAAAAATAAGTGGAAAAGGCGAGAGTGCGCGAGCACACAGGAGCAAAGACAAGCAGCGCAGCTTGATGCGTCGTAAAAAAAATAATAAATAGACAACTGGTCGACGTCATTAGAAATAAAAACCCAAAAGATTAGATAGACAAACAAACTAACACATAAATGTGGAGAGAAGGGCAGTGCGCGCAGGAGCAAAGGTAAACAGCAGACAGACCTGAATCCTTATCTTTACAAGGTCGACCTCAGAACTTTGTTCAGTTTGTCTCGGTGACGGATAATGGAAGGAAGGGCAGGCAACTGGTCGACTTCATTTAAATAAACAAAGAAAAAATAAGATAAACTCTCAGGAATAGATAAATAATAACAAAAAAAATTGTAAAGTGGAGAAAGCGAGAGCGCGCGAATGCACTCAAGCAAACACAAACAGCACAGCACGATGCATATTTTTTTTTAAAATTGACAAAATAAATCAAAAATAAAAATAAGTTGAAAAGGCGAGAGTGCGCGAGCACACAGGAGCAAAGACAAGCAGCGCAGCTTGATGCGTAGTAAAAAAAATAATAAATAGACAACTGGTCGACCTCATTAGAAATAAAAACCGAAAAGATTAGATAGACAAACAAACAAACACATAAATGTGGAGAGAAGGGCAGTGCGCGCAGGAGCAAAGGTAAACAGCAGACAGACCTGAATCCTTATCTTTACAAGGTCGACCTCAGAACTTTGTTCAGTTTGTCTCGGTGACGGATAATGGAAGGAAGGGTAGGCAACTGGTCGACTTCCTTTAAATAAACAAATAAAAAATAAGATAAACTCTCAGGAATAGATAAATAATAAAAAAAAAATTGTAAAGTGGAGAAAGCGAGAGCGCGCGAATGCACTCAAACAAACACAAACAGCACAGCACGATGCGTATTTTTTTTAAAATGACAAAATAAATCAATCAAAAATAAAAATAAGTGGAAAAGGCGAGAGTGCGCGAGCACACAGGAGGCAAGACAAGCAGCGCAGCTTGATGCGTAGTAAAAAAAATAATAAATAGACAACTGGTCGACCTCATTAGAAATAAAAACCCAAAAGATTAGATAGACAAACAAACAAACACATAAATGTGGAGAGAAGGGCAGTGCCCGCAGGAGCAAAGGTAAACAGCAGACAGACCTGAATCCTTATCTTTACAAGCTCGACCTCAGAACTTTGTTCAGTTTGTCTCGGTGACGGATAATGGAAGGAAGGGCAGGCAACTGGTCGACTTCATTTAAATAAACAAATAAAAAATAAGATAAACTCTCAGGAATAGATAAATAATAACAAAAAAATTGTAAAGTGGAGAAAGCGAGAGCGCGCGAATGCACTCAGGCAAACACAAACAGCACAGCACGATGCGTATGTTTTTTAAAAATTGACAAAATAAATTAAAAATAAATCAAAAATAAAAATAAGTGGAAAAGGCGAGAGTGCGCGAGCACACAGGAGCAAAGACAAGCAGCGCAGTTTGATGCGTAGTAAAAAAAATAATAAATAGACAACTGGTCGACCTCATTAGAAATAAAAACCCAAAAGATTAGATAGACAAACAAACAAACACATAAATGTGGAGAGAAGGGCAGTGCGCGCAGGAGCAAAGGTAAACAGCAGACAGACCTGAATCCTTATCTTTACAAGGTCGACCTCAGAACTTTGTTCAGTTTGTCTCGGTGACGGATAATGGAAGGAAGGGCAGGCAACTGGTCGACTTCATTTAAATAAACAAATATAAAATAAGATAAACTCTCAGGAATAGATAAATAATAACAAAAACATTGTAAAGTGGAGAAAGCGAGAGCGCGCGAATGCACTCAAGCAAACACAAACAGCACAGCACGATGCGTATTTTTTTTAAATTGACAAAATAAATCAAAAATAAATCAAAAATAAAAATAAGTGGAAAAGGCGAGAGTGCGCGAGCACACAGGAGCAAAGACAAGCAGCGCAGCTTGATGCGTAGTAAAAAAATAATAAATAGACAACTGGTCGACCTCATTAGAAATAAAAACCCAAAAGATTAGATAGACAAACAAACAAACACATAAATGTGGAGAGAAGGGCAGTGCGCGCAGGAGCAAAGGTAAACAGCAGACAGACCTGAATCCTTATCTTTACAAGGTCGACCTCAGAACTTTGTTCAGTTTGTCTCGGTGACGGATAATGGAAGGAAGGGCAGGCAACTTGTCGACTTCATTTAAATAAACAAATATAAAATAAGATAAACTCTCAGGAATAGATAAATAATAACAAAAACATTGTAAAGTGGAGAAAGCGAGAGCGCGCGAATGCACTCAAGCAAACACAAACAGCACAGCACGATGCGTATTTTTTTTTAAATTGACAAAATAAATCAAAAATAAAGCAAAAATAAAAATAAGTGGAAAAGGCGAGAGTGCGCGAGCACACAGGAGTAAAGACAAGCAGCGCAGCTTGATGCGTAGTAAAAAAAATAATAAATAGACAACTGGTCGACCTCATTAGAAATAAAAACCCAAAAGATTAGATAGACAAACAAACAAACACATAAATGTGGAGAGAAGGGCAGTGCGCGCAGGAGCAAAGGTAAACAGCAGACAGACCTGAATCCTTATCTTTACAAGGTCGACCTCAGAACTTTGTTCAGTTTGTCTCGGTGACGGATAATGGAAGGAAGGGCAGGCAACTGGTCGACTTCATTTAAATAAACAAATAAAAAATAAGATAAACTCTCAGGAATAGATAAATAATAAAAAAAAATTGTAAAGTGGAGAAAGCGAGAGCGCGCGAATGCACTCAGGCAAACACAAACAGCACAGCAAGATGCGTATTTTTATTTAAAAATTGACAAAATAAATCAAAAATAAAAATAAGTGGAAAAGGCGAGAGTGCGCGAGCACACAGGAGCAAAGACAAGCAGCGCAGCTTGATGCGTAGTAAAAAAAATAATAAATAGACAACTGGTCGACCTCATTAGAAATAAAAACCCAAAAGATTAGATAGACAAACAAACAAACACATAAATGTGGAGAGAAGGGCAGTGCGCGCAGGAGCAAAGGTAAACAGCAGACAGACCTGAATCCTTATCTTTACAAGGTCGACCTCAGAACTTTGTTCAGTTTGTCTAGGTGACGGATAATGGAAGGAAGGGCAGGCAACTGGTCGACTTCATTTATATAAACAAATAAAAATAAGATAAACTCTCAGGAATAGATAAATAATAACAAAAACATTGTAAAGTGGACAAAGCGAGAGCGCGCGAATGCACTCAAGCAAACACAAACAGCACAGCACGATGCGTATTTTTTTTTAAATTGACAAAATAAATCAAAAATAAATCAAAAATAAAAATAAGTGGAAAAGGCGAGAGTGCGCGAGCACACAGGAGCAAAGACAAGCAGCGCAGCTTGATGCGTAGTAAAAAAAATAATAAATAGACAACTGGTCGACCTCATTAGAAATAAAAACTCAAAAGATTAAATAGACAAACAAAGAAACACATAAATGTGGAGAGAAGGGCAGTGCGCGCAGGTGCAAAGGTAAACAGCAGACAGACCTGAATCCTTATCTTTACAAGGTCGACCTCAGAACTTTGTTCAGTTTGTCTCGATGACGGATAATGGTAGGAAGGGCAGGCAACTGGTCGACTTCATTTAAATAAACAAATAAAAAATAAGATAAACTCTCAGGAATAGATAAATAATAACAAAAAATTGTAAAGTGGAGAAAGCGAGAGCGCGCGAATGCACTCAAGCAAACACAAACAGCACAGCACGATGCGTATTTTTTTTAAATTGACAAAATAAATCAAAAATAAATCAAAAATAAAAATAAGCGGAAAAGGCGAGAGTGCGCGAGCACACAGGAACAAAGACAAGCAGCGCAGCTTGATGCGTAGAAAAAAAAATAATAAATAGACAACTGGTCGACCTCATTAGAAATAAAAACTCAAAAGATTAGATAGACAAACAAACAAACACATAAATGTGGAGAGAAGGGCAGTGGGCGCAGTAGCAAAGGTAAACAGCAGACAGACCTGAATCCTTATCTTTACAAGGTCGACCTCAGAACTTTGTTCAGTTTGTCTCGGTGACGGATAAAGGAAGGAAGGGCAGGCAACTGGTCGACTTCATTTAAATAAACAAATAAAAAATAAGATAAACTCTCAGGAATAGATAAATAATAACAAAAAAATTGTAAAGTGGAGAAAGCGAGAGCGCGCGAATGCACTCAAGCAACACAAACACCACATCACGATGCGTATTTTTTTTTAAATTGACAAAATAAATCAAAAATAAATCAAAAATAAAAATAAGTGGAAAAGGCGAGAGTGCGCGAGCACACAGGAGCAAAGACAAGCAGCGCAGCTTGATGCGTAGTAAAAAAAATAATAAATAGACAACTGGTCGACCTCATTAGAAATAAAAACCCAAAAGATTAGATAGACAAACAAACAAACACATAAATGTGGAGAGAAGGGCAGTGCGCGCAGGAGCAAAGGTAAACAGCAGACAGACCTGAATCCTTATCTTTACAAGGTCGACCTCAGAACTTTGTTCAGTTTGTCTCGGTGACGGATAATGGAAGGAAGGGCAGGCAACTGGTCGACTTCATTTAAATAAACAAATAAAAAATAAGATAAACTCTCAGGAATAGATAAATAATAACAAAAAAATTGTAAAGTGGAGAAAGCGAGAGCGCGCGAATGCACTCAAGCAAACACAAACAGAACAGCACGATGCGTATTTTTTTTTAAATTGACAATATAAATCAAAAATAAATCAAAAATAAAAATAAGTGGAAAAGGCGAGAGTGCGCGAGCACACAGGAGCAAAGACAAGCAGCGCAGCTTGATGCGTAGTAAAAAAAATAATAAATAGACAACTGGTCGACCTCATTAGAAATAAAAACCCAAAAGATTAGATAGACAAACAATCAAACAAATAAATGTGGAGAGAAGGGCAGTGCGTGCAGGAGCAAAGGTAAACAGCAGACACACCTGATTCCTTATCTTTACAAGGTCGACCTCAGAACTTTGTTCAGTTTGTCTTGGTGACGGATAATGGAAGGAAGGGCAGGCAAATGGTCGACTTCATTTAAATAAACAAATAAAAAATAAGATAAACTCTCAGGAATAGATAAATAATAACAAAAAAATTGTAAAGTGGAGAAAGCGAGAGCGCGCGAATGCACTCAAGCAAACACAAACAGCACAGCACGATGCGTATTTTTTTAAAATGACAAAATAAATCAATCAAAAATAAAAATAAGTGGAAAAGGAGAGAGTGCGCGAGCACACAGGAGGCAAGACAAGCAGCGCAGCTTGATGCGTAGTAAAAAAAATAATAAATAGACAACTGGTCGACCTCATTAGAAATAAAAACCCAAAAGATTAGATAGACAAACAAACAAACACATAAATGTGGAGAGAAGGGCAGTGCCCGCAGGAGCAAAGGTAAACAGCAGACAGACCTGAATCCTTATCTTTACAAGGTCGACCTCAGAACTTTGTTCAGTTTGTCTCGGTGACGGATAATGGAAGGAAGGGCAGGCAACTGGTCGACTTCATTTAAATAAACAAATAAAAAATAAGATAAACTCTCAGGAATAGATAAATAATAACAAAAAAATTGTAAAGTGGAGAAAGGGAGAGCGCGCGAATGCACTCAAGCAAACACAAACAGCACAGCACGATGCGTATTTTTTTTAAAAATTGACAAAATAAATCAAAAATAAATCAAAAATATAAATGAGTGGAAAAGGCGAGAGTGCCGAGCACACAGGAGCAAAGAAAAGCAGTGCAGCTTGATGCGTAGTAAAAAAAATAATAAATAGACAACTGGTCGACCTCATTAGAAATAAAAACCCAAATGATTAGATAGACAAACAAACAAACACATAAATGTGGAGAGAAGGGCAGTGCGCGCAGGAGCAAAGGTAAACAGCAGACAGACCTGAATCCTTATCTTTACAAGGTCGACCTCAGAACTTTGTTCAGTTTGTCTCGGTGGCGGATAATGGAATTAAGGGCAGGCAACTGGTCGACTTCATTTAAATAAACAAATAAAAAATAAGATAAACTCTCAGGAATAGATAAATAATAACAAAAAAATTGTAAAGTGGAGAAAGCGAGAGCGCGCGAATGCACTCAAGCAAACACAAACAGCACAGCACGATGCGTATTTTTTTTAAAAATTGACAAAATAAATCAAAAATAAATCAAAAATATAAATAAGTGGAAAAGGCGAGAGTGCGCGAGCACACAGGAGCAAAGACACGCAGCGCAGCTTGATGCGTAGTAAAAAAAATAATAAATAGACAACTGGTCGACCTCATTAGAAATAAAAACCCAAAAGATTAGATAGACAAACAAACAAACACATAAATGTGGAGAGAAGGGCAGTGCGCGCAGGAGCAAAGGTAAACAGCAGACAGACCTGAATCCTTATCTTTACAAGGTCGACCTCAGAACTTTGTTCAGTTTGTCTCGGTGACGGATAATGGAAGGAAGGCAGGCAACTGGTCGACTTCATTTAAATAAACAAATAAAAAATAAGATAAACTCTCAGGAATAGATAAATAATAACAAAAAAATTGTAAAGTGGAGAAAGCGAGAGCGCGCGAATGCACTCAAGCAAACACAAACAGCACAGCACGATGCGTATTTGTTTTTTAAATTGACAAAATAAATCAAAAATAAATCAAAAATAAAAATAAGTGGAAAAGGCGAGAGTGCGCGAGCACACAGGAGCAAAGACAAGCAGCGCAGCTTGATGCGTAGTAAAAAAAATAATAAATAGACAACTGGTCGACCTCATTAGAAATAAAAACCCAAAAGATTAGATAGACAAACAAACAAACACATAAATGTGGAGAGAAGGGCAGTGCGCGCAGGAGCAAAGGTAAACAGCAGACAGACCTGAATCCTTATCTTTACAAGGTCGACCTCAGAACTTTGTTCAGTTTGTCTCGGTGACGGATAATGGAAGGAAGGGCAGGCAACTGGTCGACTTCATTTAAATAAACAAATAAAAAATAAGATAAACTCTCAGGAATAGATAAATAATAACAAAAAAATTGTAAAGTGGAGAAAGTGAGAGCGCGCGAATGCACTCAAGCAAACACAAACAGCACAGCACGATGCGTATTTTTTTTTAAATTGACAATATAAATCAAAAATGAATCAAAAACAAAAATAAGTGGAAAAGGCGAGAGTGCGCGAGCACACAGGAGCAAAGACAAGCAGCGCAGCTTGATGCGTAGTAAAAAAACTAATAAATAGACAACTGGTCGACCTCATTAGAAATAAAAACCCAAAATATTAGATAGACAAACAAACAAACACATAAATGTGGAGAGAAGGACAATGCGCGCAGGAGCAAAGGTAAACAGCAGACAGACCTGAATCCTTATCTTTACAAGGTCGACCTCAGAACTTTGTTCAGTTTGTCTCGGTGACGGATAATGGAAGGAAGGGCAGGCAACTGGTCGACTTCATTTAAATAAACAAATAAAAAATAAGATAAACTCTGAGGAATAGATAAATAATAACAAAAAAATTGTAAAGTGGAGAAAGCGAGAGCGCGCGAATGCACTCAAGCAAACACAAACAGCACAGCACGATGCGTATTTTTTTTTAAATTCACAAAATAAATAAAAAATAAATCAAAAATAAAAATAAGTGGAAAAGGCGAGAGTGCGCGAGCACACAGGAGCAAAGACAAGCAGCGCAGCTTGATGTGTAGTAAAAAAAATAATAAATAGACAACTGGTCGACCTCATTAGAAATAAAAACCCAAAAGATTAGATAGACAAACAAACAAACACATAAATGTGGAGAGAAGGGCAGTGCGCGCAGGAGCAAAGGTAAACAGCAGACAGACCTGAATCCTTATCTTTACAAGGTCGACCTCAGAACTTTGTTCAGTTTGTCTCGGTGACGGATAATGGAAGGAAGGGCAGGCAACTGGTCGACTTCATTTAAATAAACAAATAAAAAATAAGATAAACTCTCAGGAATAGATAAATAATAACAAAAAAATTGTAAAGTGGAGAAAGCGAGAGCGCGCGAATGCACTCAAGCAAACACAAACAGCACAGCACGATGCGTATTTTTTTTAAATTGACAAAATAAATCAAAAATAAATCAAAAATAAAAATAAGTGGAAAAGGCGAGAGTGCGCGAGCACACAAGCGCAAAGACAAGCAGCACAGCTTGATGCGTAGTAAAAAAAATAATAAATAGACAACTGGTCGACCTCATTAGAAATAAAAACCCAAAAGATTAGATAGACAAACAAACAAACACATAAATGTGGAGAGAAGGGCAGTGCGCGCAGGAGCAAAGGTAAACAGCAGACAGACCTGAATCCTTATATTTACAAGGTCGACCTCAGAACTTTGTTCAGTTTGTCACGGTGACGGATAATGGAAGGAAGGGCAGGCAACTGGTCGACTTCATTTAAATAAACAAATAAAAAATAAGATAAACTCTCAGGAATAGATAAATAATAACAAAAAAATTGTAAAGTGGAGAAAGCGAGAGCGCGCGAATGCACTCAAGCAAACACAAACGGCACAGCACGATGCGAATTTTTTTTAAAAATTGACAAAATAAATCAAAAATAAATCAAAAATAAAAATAAGTGGAAAAGGCGAGAGTGCGCGAGCACACAGGAGCAAAGACAAGCAGCGCAGCTTGATGCGTAGTAAAAAAAATAATAAATAGACAACTGGTCGACCTCATTAGAAATAAAAACCCAAAAGATTAGATAGACAAACAAACAAACACATAAATGTGGAGAAAAGGGCAATGCGCGCAGGAGCAAAGGTAAACAGCAGACAGACCTGAATCCTTATCTTTACAAGGTCGACCTCAGAACTTTGTTCAGTTTGTCTCGGTGACGGATAATGGAAGGAAGGGCAGGCAACTGATCGACTTCATTTAAATAAACAAATAAAAAATAAGATTAACTCTCAGGAATAGATAAATAATAACAAAAAAATTGTAAAGTGGAGAAAGCGAGAGCGCGCGAATGCACTCAAGCAAACACAAACAGCACAGCACGATGCGTATTTTTTTAAAATTGACAAAATAAATCAAAAATAAAAATAAGGGGAAAAGGCGAGAGTGCGCGAGCACACAGGAGCAAAGACAAGCAGCGCAGCTTGATGCGTAGTAAAAAAAATAATAAATAGACAACTGGTCGACCTCATTAGAAATAAAAACCCAAAAGATTAGATAGACAAACAAACAAACACATAAATGTGGAGAGAAGGGCAGTGCGCGCAGGAGCAAAGGTAAACAGCAGACAGACCTGAATCCTTATCTTTACAAGGTCGACCTCAGAACTTTGTTCAGTTTATCTCGGTGACGGATAATGGAAGGAAGGGCAGGCTACTGGTCGACGTCATTTAAATAAACAAATAAAAAATAAGATAAACTCTCAGGAATAGATAAATAATAACAAAAAAATTGTAAAGTGGAGAAAGGGAGAGCGCGCGAATGCACTCAAGCAAACACAAACAGCACAGCACGATGCGTTTTTTTTTTTTAAATTGACAAAATAAATCAAAAATAAAAATAAGTGGAAAAGGCGAGAGTGCGCGAGCACACAGGAGCAAAGACAAGCAGCGCAGCTTGATGCGTAGTAAAAAAAATAATAAATAGACAACTGGTCGACCTCATTAGAAATAAAATCCCAAAAGATTAGATAGACAAACAAACAAACACATAAATGTGGAGAGAAGGGCAGTGCGCGCAGGAGCAAAGGTAAACAGCAGACAGACCTGAATCCTTATCTTTACAAGTTCGACCTCAGAACTTTGTTCAATTTGTCTCGGTGACGGATAATGGAAGGAAGGGCAGGCAACTGGTCGACTTCATTTAAATAAACAAATAAAAAATAAGATAAACTCTCTGGAATAGATAAATAATAACAAAAAAATTGTAAAGTGGAGAAAGCGAGAGCGCGCGAATGGACTCAAACAAACACAAACAGCACAGCACGATGCGTATATATTTTTTAAAATTGACAAAATAAATCAAAAATAATTCAAAAATAAAAATAAGGGGAAAAGGCGAGAGTGCGCGAGCACACAGGAGCAAAGACAAGCAGCACAGCTTGATGCGTAGTAAAAAAAATAATAAATAGACAACTGGTCGACCTCATTAGAAATAAAATCCCAAAAGATTAGATAGACAAACAAACAAACACATAAATGTGGAGAGAAGGGCAGTGCGCGCAGGAGCAAAGGTAAACAGCAGACAGACCTGAATCCTTATCTTTACAAGGTCGACCTTAGAACTTTGTTCAATTTGTCTCGGTGACGGATAATGGAAGGAAGGGCAGGCAACTGGTCGACTTCATTTAAATAAACAAATAAAAAATAAGATAAACTCTCTGGAATAGATAAATAATAACAAAAAAATTGTAAAGTGGAGAAAGCGAGAGCGCGCGAATGCACTCAAGCAAACACAAACAGCACAGCACAATGTGTATTTTTTTTTAAATTGACAAAATAAATCAAAAATAAATCAAAAATAAAAATAAGTGGAAAAGGCGAGAGTGCGCGAGCAAACAGGAGCAAAGACAAGCAGCGCAGCTTGATGCGTAGTAAAAAAAATAATAAATAGACAACTGGTCGACCTCATTAGAAATAAAAACCCAAAAGATTAGATAGACAAACAAACAAACACAAAAATGTGGAGAGAAGGGCAGTGCGCGCAGGAGCAAAGGTAAACAGCAGACAGACATGAATCCTTATCTTTACAAGGTCGACCTCAGAACTTTGTTCAGTTTGTCTCGGTGACGGATAATGGAAGGAAGGGCAGGCAACTGGTCGACTTCATTTAAATAAACAAATAAAAAACAAGATAAATTCTCAGGAATAGATAAATAATAACAAAAAAATTGTAAAGTGGAGAATGCGAGAGCGCACGAATGCACTCAAACAAACACAAACAGCACAGCACGATGCGTATATATTTTTTAAAATTGACAAAATAAATCAAAAATAAAAATAAGGGGAAAAGGCGAGAGTGCGCGAGCACACAGGAGCAAAGACAAGCAGCACAGCTTGATGCGTAGTAAAAAAAATAATAAATAGACAACTGGTCGACCTCATTAGAAATAAAATCCCAAAAGATTAGATAGACAAACAAACAAACACATAAATGTGGAGAGAAGGGCAGTGCGGGCAGGAGCAAAGGTAAACAAGCAGACAGACCTGAATCCTTATCTTTACAAGGTCGACCTCAGAACTTTGTTCACTTTGTCTCGGTGACGGATAATGTAAGGAAGGGCAGGCAACTGGTCGACTTCATTTAAATAAACAAAAAAAAATAAGATAAACTCTCAGGAATAGATAAATAATAACAAAAAAATTGTAAAGTGCAGAAAGCGAGAGCGCGCGAATGCACTCAAGCAAACACAAACAGAACAGCACGATGCGTATTTTTTTTAAAAAATTGACAAAATAAATCAAAAATAAATAAAAATAAAAATAAGTGGAAAAGGCGAGAGTGCGCGAGCACACAGGAGCAAAGACAAGCAGCGCAGCTTGATGCGTAGTAAAAAAAATAATAAATAGACAACCTGTCGAACTCAATAGAAATAAAAACCCAAAAGATTAGATAGACAAACAAACAAACACATACATGTGGAGAGAAGGGCAGAGCGCGCAGGAGCAAAGGTAAACAGCAGACAGACCTGAATCCTTATCTTTACAAGGTCGACCTCAGAACTTTCTTCAGTTTGTCTCGGTGACGGATAATGGAAGGAAGGGCAGGCAACTGTTCGACTTCATTTAAATAAACAAATAAAAAATAAGATAAACTCTCAGGAATAGATAAATAATAACAAAAAATTGTAAAGTGGAGAAAGCGAGAGCGCGCGAATGCACTCAAGCAAACACAAACAGCACAGCACGATGCGTATTTTTTTTTAAATTGACAAAATAAATCAAAAATAAATCAAAAATAAAAATAAGTGGAAAAGGCGAGAGTGCGCGAGCACACAGGAGCAAAGACAAGCAGCGCAGCTTGATGCGTAGTAAAAAAAATAATAAATAGACAACTGGTCGACCTCATTAGAAATAAAAACCCAAAAGATTAGATAGACAAACAAACAAACACATAAATGTGGAGAGAAGGGCACTGCGCGCAGGAGCAAAGGTAAACAGCAGACAGACTTGAATCCTTATCTTTACAAGGTCGACCTCAGAACTTTGTTCAGTTTGTCTCGGTGACGGATAATGGAAGGAAGGGCAGGCAACTGGTCGACTTCATATAAATAAACAAATAAAAAATAAGATAAACTCTCAGGAATAGATGAATAATAACAAAAAAATTGTAAAGTGGAGAAAGCGAGAGCGCGCGAATGCACTAAAGCAAACACAAACAGCACAGCACGATGCGTATTGTTTTTAAATTGACAAAATAAATCAAAAATAAATCAAAAATAAAAATAAGTGGAAAAGGCGAGAGTGCGCGAGCACACAGGAGCAAAGACAAGCAGCGCAGCTTGATGCGTAGTAAAAAAAATAATAAATAGACAACTGGTCGACCTCATTAGAAATAAAAACCCAAAAGATTAGATAGACAAACCAACAAACACATAAATGTGGAGAGAAGGGCAGTGCGCGCAGGAGCAAAGGTAAACAGTAGACAGACCTGAATCCTTATATTTACAAGGTCGACCTCAGAACTTTGTTCAGTTTGTCACGGTGACGGATAATGGAAGGAAGGGCAGGCAACTGGTCGACTTCATTTAAATAAACAAATAAAAAATAAGATAAACTCTCAGGAATAGATAAATAATAACAAAAAAATTGTAAAGTGGAGAAAGCGAGAGCGCGCGAATGCACTCAAGCAAACACAAACGGCACAGCACGATGCGTATTTTTTTTTAAATTGACAAAATAAATCAAAAATAAATCAAAAATAAAAATAAGTGGAAAAGGCGAGAGTGCGCGAGCACACAGGAGCAAAGACAAGCAGCGCAGCTTGATGCGTAGTAAAAAAAATAATAAATAGACAACTGGTCGACCTCATTAGAAATAAAAACCCAAAAGATTAGATAGACAAACAAACAAACACATAAATGTGGAGAGAAGGGCAATGCGCGCAGGAGCAAAGGTAAACAGCAGACAGACCTGAATCCTTATCTTTACAAGGTCGACCTCAGAACTTTGTTCAGTTTGTCTCGGTGACGGATAATGGAAGGAAGGGCAGGCAACTGGTCGACTTCATTTAAATAAACAAATAAAAAATATGATAAACTCTCAGGAATAGATAAATAATAACAAAAAAATTGTAAAGTGGAGAAAGCGAGAGCGCGCGAATGCACTCAAGCAAACACAAACAGCACAGCACGATGCGTATTTTTTTAAAATTGACAAAATAAATCAAAAATAAAAATAAGTGGGAAAGGCGAGAGTGCGCGAGCACACAGGAGCAAAGACAAGCAGCGCAGCTTGATGCGTAGTAAAAAAAATAATAAATAGACAACTGGTCGACCTCATTAGAAATAAAAACCCAAAAGATTAGATAGACAAACAAACAAACACATAAATGTGGAGAGAAGGGCAGTGCGCGCAGGAGCAAAGGTAAACAGCAGACAGACCTGAAACCTTATCTTTACAAGGTCGACCTCAGAACTTTGTTCAGTTTGTCTCGGTGACGGATAATGGAAGGAAGGGCAGGCAACTGGTCGACGTCATTTAAATAAACAAATAAAAGATAAGATAAAGTCTCAGGAATAGATAAATAATAACAAAAAAATTGTAAAGTGGAGAAAGCGAGAGCGCGCGAATGCACTCAAGCAAACACAAACAGCACAGCACGATGCGTTTTTTTTTTAAAATTGACAAAATAAATCAAAAATAAAAATAAGTGGAAAAGGCGAGAGTGCGCGAGCACACAGGAGCAAAGACAAGCAACGAAGCTTGATGCGTAGTAAAAAAAATAATAAATAGACAACTGGTCGACCTCATTAGAAATAAAATCCCAAAAGATTAGATAGACAAACAAACAAACACATAAAGGTGGAGAGAAGGGCAGTGCGCGCAGGAGCAAAGGTAAACAGCAGACAGACCTGAATCCTTATCTTTACAAGTTCGACCTCAGAACTTTGTTCAATTTGTCTCGGTGACGGATAATGGAAGGAAGGGCAGGCAACTGGTCGACTTCATTTAAATAAACAAATAAAAAATAAGATAAACTCTCTGGAATAGATAAATAATAACAAAAAAATTGTAAAGTGGTGAAAGCGAGAGCGCGCGAATGCACTCAAGCAAACACAAACAGCACAGCACAATGCGTATTTTTTTTAAAATTGACAAAATAAATCAAAAATAAATCAAAAATAAAAATAAGTGGAAAAGGCGAGAGTGCGCGAGCACACAGGAGCAAAGAGAAGCAGCGCAGCTTGATGCGTAGTAAAAAAAATAATAAATAGACAACTGGTCGACCTCATTAGAAATAAAAACCCAAAAGATTAGATAGACAAACAAACAAACACATAAATGTGGAGAGAAGGGCAGTGCGCGCAGGAGCAAAGGTAAACAGCAGACAGACCTGAATCCTTATCTTTACAAGGTCGACCTCAGAACTTTGTTCAGTTTGTCTCGGTGACAGATAATGGAAGGAAGGGCAGGCAACTGGTCGACTTCATTTAAATAAACAAATAAAAAATAAGATAAATTCTCAGGAATAGATAAATAATAACAAAAAAAATTGTAAAGTGGAGAAAGCGAGAGCGCGCGAATGCACTCAAACAAACACAAACAGCACAGCACGATGCGTATATATTTTTTAAAATATACAAAATAAATCAAAAATAAATCAAAAATAAAAATAAGGGGAAAAGGCGAGAGTGCGCGAGCACACAGGAGCAAAGACAAGCAGCACAGCTTGATGCGTAGTAAAAAAAATAATAAATAGACAACTGGTCGACCTCATTAGAAATAAAATCCCAAAAGATTAGGTAGACAAACAAACAAACACATAAATGTGGAGAGAAGGGCAGTGCGCGCAGGAGCAAAGGTAAACAGCAGACAGACCTGAATCCTTATCTTTACAAGGTCGACCTTAGAACTTTGTTCAATTTGTCTCGGTGACGGATAATGGAAGGAAGGGCAGGCAACTGGTCGACTTCATTTAAATAAACAAATAAAAAATAAGATAAACTCTCTGGAATAGATAAATAATAACAAAAAAATTGTAAAGTGGAGAAAGCGAGAGCGCGCGAATGCACTCAAGCAAACACAAACAGCACAGCACAATGTGTATTTTTTTTTTAAATTGACAAAATAAATCAAAAATAAATCAAAAATAAAAATAAGTGGAAAAGGCGAGAGTGCGCGAGCACACAGGAGCAAAGACAAGCAGCGCAGCTTGATGCGTAGTAAAAAAAATAATAAATAGACAACTGGTCGACCTCATTAGAAATAAAAACCCAAAAGATTAGGTAGACAAACAAACAAACACATAAATGTGGAGAGAAGGGCAGTGCGCGCAGGAGCAAAGGTAAACAGCAGACAAACATGAATCCTTATCTTTACAAGGTCGACCTCAGAACTTTGTTCAGTTTGTCTCGGTGACGGATAATGGAAGGAAGGGCAGGCAACTGGTCGACTTCACTTAAATAAACAAATAAAAAATAAGATAAACTCTCAGGAATAGATAAATAATATCAAAAAAATTGTAAAGTGGAGAAAGTGAGAGCGCGCGAATGCACTCAAGCAAACACAAACAGCACAGCACGATGCGTATTTTTTTTAAATTGACAAAATAAATCAAAAATAAATCAAAAATAAAAAATAAGTGGAAAAGGCGAGAGTGCGCGAGCACACAGGAGCAAAGACAAGCAGCGCAGCTTGATGCGTAGTAAAAAAACTAATAAATAGACAACTGGTCGACCTCATTAGAAATAAAAACCCAAAAGATTAGATAGACAAACAAACAAACACATAAATGTGGAGAGAAGGACAATGCGCGCAGGAGCAAAGGTAAACAGCAGACAGACCTGAATCCTTATCTTTACAAGGTCGACCTCAGAACTTTGTTCAGTTTGTCTCGGTGACGGATAATGGAAGGAAGGGCAGGCAACTGGTCGACTTCATTTAAATAAACAAATAAAAAATAAGATAAACCCTCAGGAATAGATAAATAATAACAAAAAAATTGTAAAGTGGAGAAAGCGAGAGCGCGCGAATGCACTCAAGCAAACACAAACAGCACAGCACGATGCGTATTTTTTTTTAATTGACAAAATAAATCAAAAATAAAAATAAGTGGAAAAGGCGAGAGTGCGCGAGCACACAGTAGCAAAGACAAGCAGCGCAGCTTGATGCGTAGTAAAAAAAATAATAAATAGACAACTGGTCGACCTCATTAGAAATAAAAACCCAAAAGATTAGATAGACAAACAAACAAACACATAAATGTGGAGAGAAGGGCAGTGCGCGCAGGAGCAAAGGTAAACAGCAGACAGACCTGAATCCTTATCTTTACAAGGTCGACCTGAGAACTTTGTTCAGTTTGTCTCGGTGACGGATAATGGAAGGAAGGGCAGGCAACTGGTCGACTTCATTTAAATAAACAAATAAAAAATAAGATAAACTCTCAGGAATAGATAAATAATAACAAAAAAATTGTAAAGTGGAGAAAGCGAGAGCGCGCGAATGCACTCAAGCAAACACAAACAGCACAGCACGATGCGTATTTTTTTTTTAAATTGACAAAATAAATCAAAAATAAATCAAAAATAAAAATAAGTGGAAAAGGCGAGAGTGCGCGAGCACACAGGAGCAAAGAGAAGCAGCGCAGCTTGATGCGTAGTAAAAAAAATAATAAATAGACAATTGGTCGACCTCATTAGAAATAAAAACCCAAAAGATTAGATAGACAAACAAACAAACACATGAATGTGGAGAGAAGGGCAGTGCGCGCAGGAGCAAAGGTAAACAGCAGACAGACCTGAATCCTTATCTTTACAAGGTCGCCCTCAGTACTTTGTTCAGTTTGTCTCGGTGACGGATAATGGAAGGAAGGGCAGGCAACTGGTCGACTACATTTAAATAAACAAATAAAAAATAAGATAAACTCTCAGGAATAGATAA
The DNA here is from genome assembly GCF_023159225.1 of Perognathus longimembris pacificus. Taxonomy (NCBI): domain Eukaryota; kingdom Metazoa; phylum Chordata; class Mammalia; order Rodentia; family Heteromyidae; genus Perognathus; species Perognathus longimembris. The sequence goes on from NW_025960141.1 coordinate 34,593, forward strand.
ATAATAACAAAAAAATTGTAAAGTTGAGAAAGCGAGAGCGCGTGAATGCACTCAAGCAAACACAAACAGCACAGCACGATGCGTATTTTTTTTTAAAATTGACAAAATAAATCAAAAATAAATCAAAAATAAAAATAAGTGGAAAAGGTGAGAGTGCGCGAGCACCCAGGAGCAAAGACAAGCAGCGCAGCTTGATGCGTAGTAAAAAAAATAATAAATAGACAACTGGTCGACCTCATTAGAAATAAAAACCCAAAAGATTAGATAGACAAACAAACAAACACATAAATGTGGAGAGAAGGGCAGTGCTCGCAGCAGCAAAGGTAAACAGCGGACAGACATGAATCCTTATCTTTACAAGGTCGACCTCAGAACTTTGTTCAGTTTGTCTCGGTGACGGATAATGGAAGGAAGGGCAGGCAACTGGTCGACTTCATTTAAATAAACAAATAAAAAATAAGATAAACTCTCAGGAATAGATAAATAATAACAAAAAAATTGTAAAGTGGAGAAAGAGAGAGCGCGCGAATGCACTCAAGCAAACACAAACAGCACAGCACGATGCGTATTTTTTTTTTAAATTGACAAAATAAATCAAAAATAAAAATAAGTGTAAAAGGCGAGAGTGCGCGAGCACACAGGAGGAAAGACAAGCAGCGCAGCTTGATGCGTAGTAAAAACAATAATAAATAGACAACTGGTCGACCTCATTAGAAATAAAAACCCAAAAGATTAGATAGACAAACAAACAAACACATAAATGTGGAGAGAAGGGCAGTGCGCGCAGGAGCATAGGTAAACAGCAGACAGACCTGAATCCTTATCTTTACAAGGTCGACCTCAGAACTTTGTTCAGTTTGTCTCGGTGACGGATAATGGAAGGAAGGGCAGGCAACTGGTCGACTTCATTTAAATAAACAAATAAAAAATAAGATAAACTCTCAGGAATAGATAAATAATAACAAAAAATTGTAAAGTGGAGAAAGGGAGAGCCCGCGAATGCACTCAAGCAAACACAAACAGCACAGCACGATGCGTATTTTTTTTTTAAATTGACAAAA
>NW_025960142.1:0-44570 GCF_023159225.1 Perognathus longimembris pacificus
GTGCTGTTGTGTTTGCTTGAGTGCATTCGCGCGCTCTCGCATTCTCACTTCACAATTTTTTTGTTATTATTTATCTATTCCTGAGAGTTTATCTTATTTTTATTTGTTTATTTATATGAAGTCGACAAGTTGCCTGCCCTTCCTTCCATTATCCGTCACCGAGACACACTGAACAAATTTCTGAGGTCGACCTTGTAAAGATAAGGATTCAGGTCTGTCTGCTGTTTACCTTTGCTCCTGCGCGCACTGCCCTTCTCTCCACATTTATGTGTTTGTTTGTTTGTCTATCTAATCTTTTGGGTTTTTATTTATAATGAGGTCGACCAGTTGTCTATTTATTATTTTTTTTACTACGCATCAAGCTGCGCTGCTTGTCTTTGCTCCTGTGTGCTCGCGCACTCTCGCCTTTTCCCATTTATTTTTATTTTTGATTTATTTTTGATTTATTTTGTCAATTTAAAAAACAAATACGCATCGTGCTGTGCTGTTTGTGTTTGTTTGAGTGCATTCGCGCGCTCTCGCTTTCTCCACTTTACAATTTTTTTGTAATTATTTATCTATTCCTGAGAGTTTATCTTATTTTTTATTTGTTTATTTAAATGTAGTCGACCAGTTGCCTGCCCTTCCTTCATTATCCGTCACCCAGACAAACTAACAAAGTTCTGAGGTCGACCTTGTAAAGATAAGGATTCAGGTCTGTCTGCTGTTTACCTTTGCTCCTGCGCGCACTGACCTTCTGTCCACATTTATGTTTTTGTTTGTTTGTCTATCTAATCTTTTGGGTTTTTATTTCTAATGAGGTCGACCAGTTGTCTATTTATTATTTTTTTTACTACGCATCAAGCTGCGCTGCTTGTCTTTGATCCTGTGTGCTCGCGCACTCTAGCCTTTTCCACTTATTTTTATTTTTGATTTATTTTTGATTTATTTTGTCAATTTAAAAAAAAAATACGCATCGTGCTGTGCTGTTTGTGTTTGCTTGAGTGCATTCGCGCGCTCTCGCTCTCTCCACTTTACAATTTTTTTGTTATTATTTATCTACTCCTGAGAGTTTATCTTATTTTTTATTTGTTTATTTAAATGAAGTCGACCAGTTGCCTGCCCTTCCTTCCATTATCCGTCACCGAGACAAACTGAACAAAGTTCTGAGGTCGACCTTGTAAAGATAAGGATTCAGGTCTGTCTGCTGTTTACCTTTGCTCCTGCCCGCCTGCCCTTCTCTCCACATTTATGTGTTTGTTTGTTTGTCTATCTAATCTTTTGGGTTTTTTTTCTAATGAGGTCGACCAGTTGTCTATTTATTATTTCTGTTACTACGCATCAAGCTGCGCTGCTTGTCTTTGCTCCTGTGTACTCACGCACTCTCGCCTTTTCCACTTATTTTTATTTTTCATTATTTTTGATTTATTTTGTCAATTTAAAAAAAATACGCATCGTGCTGTGCTGTTTGTGTTTGCTTGAGTGCATTCGCGCCTCTCCTCTCGCTTTCTCCACTTTACAATTTTTTTGTTATTATTTATCTATTCCTGAGAGTTTATCTTATTTTTTATTTGTTTATTTAAATGAAGTCGACCAGTTTCCTGCCCTTCCTTCCATTATCCATCACCGAGACAAACTGAACAAATTTCTGAGGTCGACCTTGTAAAGATAAGGATTCAGGTCTGTCTGCTGTTTGCCTTTGCTCCTGCGCGCACTGCCCTTCTCTCCACATTTATGTGTTTGTTTGTTTGTCTATCTAATCTTTTGGGTTTTTATTTCTAATGAGGTCGAGCAGTTGTCTATTTATTATTTTTTTTACTACGCATCAAGCTGCGCTGCTTATCCTTGCTCCTGTGTGCTCGCGCACTCTCGCCTTTTCCATTTATTTTTATTTTTGATTTATTTTGATTTATTTTGTCAATTTAAAAACAAATACGCATCGTGCTGTGCTGTTTGTGTTTGTTTGAGTGCATTCGCGCGCTCTCGCTTTCTCCACTTTACAATTTTTTGTAATTATTTATCTATTCCTGAGAGTTTATCTTATTTTTTATTTGTTTATTTAAATGTAGTCGACCAGTTGCCTGCCCTTCCTTCCATTATCCGTCACCCAGACAAACTAAACAAAGTTCTGAGGTCGACCTTGTAAAGATAAGGATTCAGGTCTGTCTGCTGTTTACCTTTGCTCCTGCGCGCACTGACCTTCTGTCCACATTTATGTTTTTGTTTGTTTGTCTATCTAATCTTTTGGGTTTTTATTTCTAATGAGGTCGACCAGTGTCTATTTATTATTTTTTTTTACTACGCATCAAGCTGCGCTGCTTGTCTTTGCTCCTGTGTGCTCGCGCACTCTCGCCTTTTCCACTTATTTTTATTTTTGATTTATTTTTGATTTATTTTGTCAATTTAAAAAAAATACGCATCGTGCTGTGCTGTTTGTGTTTGCTTGAGTGCATTCGCGCGCTCTCGCTTTCTCCACTTTACAATTTTTTTGTTATTATTTATCTATTCCTGAGAGTTTATCTTATTTTTTATTTGTTTATTTAAATGAAGTCGACCAGTTGCCTGCCCTTCCTTCCATTATCCGTCACCGAGACAAACTGAACAAAGTTCTGAGGTCGACCTTGTAAAGATAAGGATTCAGGTCTGTCTGCTGTTTACCTTTGCTCCTGCGCGCACGGCCTTCTCTCCACATTTATGTGTTTGTTTGTTTGTCTATCTAATCTTTTGGGTTTTATTTCTAAAGAGGTGGACCAGTTGTCTATTTATTATGTATGTTACTACGCATCAAGCTGTGCTGCTTGTCTTTGCTCCTGTGTACTCGCGCACTCTCGCCTTTTCCACTTATTTTTATTTTTCATTTATTTTTGATTTATTTTGTCAATTTAAAAAAAATACGCATCGTGCTGTGCTGTTTGTGTTTGCTTGAGTGCATTCGCGCGCTCTCGCTTTCTCCACTTTACAATTTTTTTGTTATTATTTATCTCTTCCTGAGAGTTTATCTTATTTTTTATTTGTTTATTTAAATGAAGTCGACCAGTTGCCTGCCCTTCCTTCCATTACCCATCACCGAGACAAACTGAACAAATTCTGAGGTCGACCTTGTAAAGATAAGGATTCAGGTCTGTGTGCTGTTTACCTTTGCTCCTACACACACTGCCCTTTTCTCCACATTTATGTGTTTGTTTGTTTGTCTATCTAATCTTTTGGGTTTTTATTTCTAATGAGGTCGACCAGTTGTCTATTTATTATTTTTTTTACTACGCATCAAGCTGCGCTGCTTGTCTTTGCTCCAGTGTGCTCGCGCACTCTTGCCTTTTCCACTTATATTTATTTTTGATTTATTTTTGATTTATTTTGTCAATTTTAAAAAAAAATACGCATCGTGCTGTCCTGTTTGTGTTTGCTTGAGTGCATTCGCGCGCTCTCGCTTTCTCCACTTTACAAATTTTTTGTTATTATTTATCTATTCCTGAGAGTTTATCTTATTTTTTTATTTGTTTATTTAAATGAAGTCGACCAGTTGCCTGCCCTTCCTTCCATTATCCGTCACCGAGACAAACTGAACAAAGTTCTGAGGTCGACCTTGTAAAGATAAGGATTCAGGTCTGTCTGCTGTTTACCTTTGCTCCTGCGCGCACTGCCCTTCTCTCCACATTTATGTGTTTGATTGTTTGTCTATCTACTCTTTGGGGTTTTTATTTCTAATGAGGTCGACCAGTTGTCTATTTATTATTTTTTTTTACTACGCATCAAGCTGCGCTGCTTGTCTTTGCTCCTGTGTGCTCGCGCACTCTCGCCTTTTCCACTTATTTTTATTCTTGATTTATTTTTGATTTATTTTGTCAATTTAAAAAAAATACGCTTCGTGCTGTGCTGTTTGTGCTTGCTTGAGTGCATTCGCGCGCTCTCGCTTTCTCCACGTTACAATTTTTTTTGTTATTATTTATCTATTCCTGAGAGTTTATCTTATTTTTTATTTGTTTATTTAAATGAAGTCGACCAGTTGCCTGCCCTTCCTTCCATTATCCGTCACCGAGACAAACTGAACAAAGTTCTGAGGTCGACCTTGTAAAGATAAGGATTCAGGTCTGTCTGCTGTTTACCTTTGCTCCTGCACGCACTGCCCTTCTCTCCACATTTATGTGTTTGTTTGTTTGTCTATCTAATCTTTTGGGTTTTTATTTCTAATGAGGTCGACCAGTTGTCTATTTATTATTTTTTTTTACTACGCATCAAGCTGCGCTGCTTGTCTTTGCTCCTGTGTGCTCGCGCACTCTCGCCTTTTCCACTTATTTTTATTTTTGATTTATTTTTGATTTATTTTGTCAATTTTAAAAAAAAATACGCATCGTGCTGTGCTGTTTGTGTTTGCTTGAGTGCATTCGCGCGCTCTCGCTTTCTCCACATTACAGTTTGTTTGTTATTATTTATTTATTCCTGAGAGTTTATCTTACTTTTTATTTGTTTATTTAAATGAAGTCGACCAGTTGCCTGCCCTTCCTTCCATTATCCGTCACCGAGACAAACTGAACAAAGTTCTGAGGTCGACCTTGTAAAGATACGGATTCAGGTCTGTCTGCAGTTTACCTTTGCTCCTGCATGCACTGCCCTTCTCTCCACATTTATGTGTTTGTTTGTTTGTCTATCGAATCTTTTGGGTTTTTATTTCTAATGAGGTCGACCAGTTGTCTATTTATTATTTTTTTTACTACGCATCAAGCTGCGCTGCTTGTCTTTGCTCCTGTGTGCTCGCGCACTCTCGCCTTTTCCACTTATATTTATTTTTGATTTATTTTTATTTATTTTGTCAATTTTAAAAAAAATACGCATCGTGCTGTGCTGTTTGTGTTTGCTTGAGTGCATTCGCGTGCTCTCGCTTTCTCCACTTTACAATTTTTTTGTTATTATTTACCTATTCCAGAGAGTTTATCTTATTTTTTATTTGTTTATTTAAATGAAGTCGACCAGTTGCCTGCCCTTCCTTCCATTATCCGTCACCGAGACAAACTGAACAAAGTTCTGAGGTCGACCTTGTAAAGATAAGGATTCAGGTCGGTCTGCTTTTTACCTTTGCTCCTTCGCGCACTGCCCTTCTCTCCACATTTATGTGTTTGTTTGTTTGTCTATCTAATCTTTTCGGTTTTTATTTCTAATGAGGTCGACCAGTTGTCTATTTATTATTTTTTTTACTACGCATCAAGCTGCGCTGCTTGTCTTTGCTCCTGTGTGCTCGCGCACTCTCGCCTTTTCCACTTATTTTTATTTTTGATTTATTTTGTGAATTTAAAAAAAATACGCATCATGCTGTGCTGTTTGTGTTTGCTTGAGTGCATTCGCGCGCTCTCGCTTTCTCCACTTTACAATTTGTTTGTTATTATTATCTATTCCTGAGAGTTTATCTTATTTTTTATTTGTTTATTTAAATGAAGTCGACCAGTTGCCTGCCCTTCCTTCCATTATCCGTCACTGAGACAAACTGAACAAAGTTCTGAGGTCGACCTTGTAAAGATAAGGATTCAGGTCTGTCTGCTGTTTACCTTTGCTCCTGCGCGCACTGCCCTTCTCTCCACATTTATGTGTTTGATTGTTTGTCTATCTACTCTTTGGGGTTTTTATTTCTAATGAGGTCGACCAGTTGTCTATTTATTATTTTTTTTACTACGCATCAAGCTGCGCTGCTTGTCTTTGCTCCTGTGTGCTCGCGCACTCTCGCCTTTTCCACTTATTTTTATTCTTGATTTATTTTTGATTTATTTTGTCAATTTAAAAAAAATACGCATCGTGCTGTGCTGTTTGTGCTTGCTTGAGTGCATTCGCGCGCTCTCGCTTTCTCCACGTTACAATTTTTTTGTTATTATTTATCTATTCCTGAGAGTTTATCTTATTTTTTATTTGTTTATTTAAATGAAGTCGACCAGTTGCCTGCCCTTCCTTCCATTATCCGTCACCGAGACAAACTGAACAAAGTTCTGAGGTCGACCTTGTAAAGATAAGGATTCAGGTCTGTCTGCTGTTTACCTTTGCTCCTGCACGCACTGCCCTTCTCTCCACATTTATGTGTTTGTTTGTTTGTCTATCTAATCTTTTGGGTTTTTATTTCTAATGAGGTCGACCAGTTGTCTATTTATTATTTTTTTTTACTACGCATCAAGCTGCGCTGCTTGTCTTTGCTCCTGTGTGCTCGCGCACTCTCGCCTTTTCCACTTATTTTTATTTTTGATTTATTTTTGATTTATTTTGTCAATTTTAAAAAAAAAATACGCATCGTGCTGTGCTGTTTGTGTTTGCTTGAGTGCATTCGCGCGCTCTCGCTTTCTCCACTTTACAATTTTTTTGTTATTATTTATCTATTCCTGAGAGTTTATCTTATTTTTTATTTGTTTATTTAAATGAAGTCGACCAGTTGCCTGCCCTTCCTTCCATTATCCGTCACCGAGACAAACTGAACAAAGTTCTGAGGTCGACCTTGTAAAGATACGGATTCAGGTCTGTCTGCTGTTTACCTTTGCTCCTGCACGCACTGCCCTTCTCTCCACATTTATGTGTTTGTTTGTTTGTCTATCTAATCTTTGGGGTTTTTATTTCTAATGAGGTCGACCAGTTGTCAAGTTATTATTTTTTTTTACTACGCATCAAGCTGCGTTGCTTGTCTTTGCTCCTGTGTGCTCGCGCACTCTCGCCTTTTCCACTTATTTTTATTTTTGATTTATTTTTTATATATTTTGTCAATTTTAAAAAAAAATACGCATCGTGCTGTGCTGTTTGTGTTTGCTTGAGTGCATTCGCGCGCTCTCTCTTTCTCCACTTTACAATTGTTTTGTTAATATTTATCTATTCCTGAGAGTTTATCTTATTTTTTATTTGTTTATTTAAATGAAGTCGACCAGTTGCCTGCCCTTCCTTCCATTATCCGTCACCGAGACAAACTGAACAAAGTTCTGAGGTCGACCTTGTAAAGATAAGGATTCAGGTCTGTCTGCTGTTTACCTTTGCACCTGCGCGCACTGCCCTTCTCTCCACATTTATGTGTTTGTTTGTTTGTCTATCTAATCTTTTGGGTTTTTATTTCTAATGAGGTCGACCAGTTGTCTATTTATTATTTTTTTTACTACGCATCAAGCTGCGCTGCTTGTCTTTGCTCCTGTGTGCACGCGCACTCTCGCCTTTTCCACTTATTTCTATTTTTGATTTATTTTTTATTTATTTTGTCAATTTAAAAAAAATACGCATCGTGCTGTGCTGTTTGTGCTTGCTTGAGTGCATTCGCGCGCTCTCGCTTTCTCCACGTTACAATTTTTTGTTATTATTTATCTATTCCTGAGAGTTTATCTTATTTTTTATTTGTTTATTTAAATGAAGTCGACCAGTTGCCTGCCCTTCCTTCCATTATCCGTCACCGAGACAAACTGAACAAAGTTCTGAGGTCGACCTTGTAAAGATAAGGATTCAGGTCTGTCTGCTGTTTACCTTTGCTCCTGCACGCACTGCCCTTCTCTCCACATTTATGTGTTTGTTTGTTTGTCTATCTAATCTTTTGGGTTTTTATTTCTAATGAGGTCGACCAGTTGTCTATTTATTTATTTTTTTTACTACGCATCAAGCTGCGCTGCTTGTCTTTGCTCCTGTGTGCTCGCGCACTCTCGCCTTTTCCACTTATTTTTATTTTTGATTTATTTTTGATTTATTTTGTCAATTTTAAAAAAAATACGCATCGTGCTGTGCTGTTTGTGTTTGCTTGAGTGCATTCGCGCGCTCTCGCTTTCTCCACTTTACAATTTTTTTGTTATTATTTATCTATTCCTGAGAGTTTACCTTATTTTTTATTTGTTTATTTAAATGAAGTCGACCAGTTGCCTGCCCTTCCTTCCATTATCCGTCACCGAGACAAACTGAACAAAGTTCTGAGGTCGACCTTGTAAAGATACGGATTCAGGTCTGTCTGCTGTTTACCTTTGCTCCTGCACGCACTGCCTTTCTCTCCACATTTATGTGTTTGTTTGTTTGTCTATCTAATCTTTGGGGTTTTTATTTCTAATGAGGTCGACCAGTTGTCAATTTATTATTTTTTTTTACTACGCATCAAGCTGCGTTGCTTGTCTTTGCTCCTGTGTGCTCGCGCACTCTCGCATTTTCCACTTATTTTTATTTTTGATTTATTTTTTATATATTTTGTCAATTTTAAAAAAAAATACGCATCGTGCTGTGCTGTTTGTGTTTGCTTGAGTGCATTCGCGCGCTCTCGCTTTCTCCACTTTACAATTTTTTTGTTATTATTTATCTATTCCTCAGAGTTTATCTTATTTTTTATTTGTTTATTTAAATGAAGTCGACCAGTTGCCTGCCCTTCCTTCCATTATCCGTCACTGAGACAAACTGAACAAAGTTCTGAGGTCGACCTTGTAAAGATAAGGATTCAGGTCTGTCTGCTGTTTACCTTTGCTCCTGCGCGCACTGCCCTTCTCTCCACATTAATGTGTTTGTTTGTTTGTCTATCTAATCTTTGGGGTTTTTATTTCTAATGAGGTCGACCAGTTGTCTATTTATTATTTTTTTTACTACGCATCAAGCTGCGCTGCTTGTCTTTGCTCCTGTGTGCTCGCGCACTCTCGCCTTTTCCACTTATTTTTATTCTTGATTTATTTTTGATTTATTTTGTCAATTTTAAAAAAAAATACGCATCGTGCTGTGCTTTTTGAGTTTGCTTGAGTGCAATCGCGCGCTCTCGCATTCTCCACTTTACAATTTTTTTGTTATTATTTATCTATTCCTGAGAGTTTATCTTATTTTTTATTTGTTTATTTAAATGAAGTCGACCAGTTGCCTGCCCTTCCTTCCATTATCCGTCACCGAGACAAACTGAACAAAGTTCTGAGGTCGACCTTGTAAAGATAAGGATTCAGGTCGGTCTGCTTTTTACCTTTGCTCCTTCGCGCACTGCCCTTCTCTCCACATTTATGTGTTTGTTTGTTTGTCTATCTAATCTTTTCGGTTTTTATTTCTAATGAGGTCGACCAGTTGTCTATTTATTATTTTTTTTACTACGCATCAAGCTGCGCTGCTTGTCTTTGCTCCTGTGTGCTCGCGCACTCTCGCCTTTTCCACTTATTTTTATTTTTGATTTATTTTGTGAATTTAAAAAAAATACGCATCATGCTGTGCTGTTTGTGTTTGCTTGAGTGCATTCGCGCGCTCTCGCTTTCTCCACTTTACAATTTGTTTGTTATTATTTATCTATTCCTGAGAGTTTATCTTATTTTTTATTTGTTTATTTAAATGAAGTCGACAAGTTGCCTGCCCTTCCTTCCATTATCCGTCACCGAGACAAACTGAATCAAAGTTCTGAGGTCGACCTTGTAAAGATAAGGATTCAGGTCTGTCTGCTGTATAACTTTGCTCCTGCGCGCACTGCCCTTCTCTCCACATTTATGTGTTTGTTTGTTTGTCTATCTAATCTTTTGGGTTTTTATTTCTAATGAGGTCGACCAGTTGTCTATTTATTATTTTTTTTTACGACGCATCAATCTGCGCTGCTTGTCTTTGCTCCTGTGTGCTCGCGCACTCTCGCCTTTTCCACTTATTTTTATTTTTGTTTTATTTTTGATTTATTTTGTCAATTTTAAAAAAAAATACGCATCGTGCTGTGCTGTTTGTGTTTGCTTGAGTGCATTCGCGCGCTCTCTCTTTCTCCACTTTACAATTGTTTTGTTAATATTTATCTATTCCTGAGAGTTTATCTTATTTTTTATTTGTTTATTTAAATGAAGTCGACCAGTTGCCTGCCCTTCCTTCCATTATCCGTCACCGAGACAAACTGAACAAAGTTCTGAGGTCGACCTTGTAAAGATAAGGATTCAGGTCTGTCTGCTGTTTACCTTTGCACCTGCGCTCACTGCCCTTCTCTCCACATTTATGTGTTTGTTTGTTTGTCTATCTAATTTTTTGGGTTTTTATTTCTAATGAGGTCGACCAGTTGTCTATTTATTATTTTTTTTACTACGCATCAAGCTGCGCTGCTTGTCTTTGCTCCTGTGTGCACGCGCACTCTCGCCTTTTCCACTTATTTTTATTTTTGATTTATTTTTGATTTATTTTGTCAATTTAAAAAAAAATACGCATCGTGCTGTGCTGTTTGTGCTTCCTTGAGTGCATTCGCGCGCTCTCGCTTTCTCCACTTTACAATTTTTTTGTTATTATTTATCTATTCCTGAGAGTTTATCTTATTTTTTATTTGTTTATTTAAATGAAGTCGACCAGTTGCCTTCCCTTCCTTCCATTATCCGTCACGGAGACAAACTGAACAAAGTTCTGAGGTCGACCTTGTAAAGATAAGGATTCAGGTCTGTCTGCTGTTTACCTTTGCTCCTGCGCGCACTGCCCTTCTCTCCACATTTATGTGTTTGTTTGTTTGTCTATCTAATCTTTACGGTTTTTATTTCTAATGAGGTCGACCAGTTGTCTATTTATTATTTTTTTTACTACGCATCAAGCTGCGCTGCTTGTCTTTGCTCCTGTGTGCTCGCGCACTCTCGCCTTTTCCACTTATTTTTATTCTTGATTTATTTTTGATTTATTTTGTCAATTTAAAAAAAATACGCATCGTGCTGTGCTTTTTGAGTTTGCTTGAGTGCAATCGCGCGCTCTCGCATTCTCCACTTTACAATTTTTTGTTATTATTTATCTATTCCTGAGAGTTTATCTTATTTTTTATTTGTTTATTTAAATGAAGTCGACCAGTTGCCTGCCCTTCCTTCCATTATCCGTCACCGAGACAAACTGAACAAAGTTCTGAGGTCGACCTTGTAAAGATAAGGATTCAGGTCGGTCTGCTTTTTACCTTTGCTCCTTCGCGCACTGCCCTTCTCTCCACATTTATGTGTTTGTTTGTTTGTCTATCTAATCTTTTCGGTTTTTATTTCTAATGAGGTCGACCAGTTGTCTATTTATTATTTTTTTTACTACGCATCAAGCTGCGCTGCTTGTCTTTGCTCCTGTGTGCTCGCGCACTCTCGCCTTTTCCACTTATTTTTATTTTTGATTTATTTTGTGAATTTAAAAAAAATACGCATCATGCTGTGCTGTTTGTGTTTGCTTGAGTGCATTCGCGCGCTCTCGCTTTCTCCACTTTACAATTTGTTTGTTATTATTTATCTATTCCTGAGAGTTTATCTTATTTTTTATTTGTTTATTTAAATGAAGTCGACAAGTTGCCTGCCCTTCCTTCCATTATCCGTCACCGAGACAAACTGAATCAAAGTTCTGAGGTCGACCTTGTAAAGATAAGGATTCAGGTCTGTCTGCTGTATACCTTTGCTCCTGCGCGCACTGCCCTTCTCTCCACATTTATGTGTTTGTTTGTTTGTCTATCTAATCTTTTGGGTTTTTATTTCTAATGAGGTCGACCAGTTGTCTATTTATTATTTTTTTTTACGACGCATCAATCTGCGCTGCTTGTCTTTGCTCCTGTGTGCTCGCGCACTCTCGCCTTTTCCACTTATTTTTATTTTTGATTTATTTTTGATTTATTTTGTCAATTTTAAAAAAAAATACGCATCGTGCTGTGCTGTTTGTGTTTGCTTGAGTGCATTCGCGCGCTCTCTCTTTCTCCACTTTACAATTGTTTTGTTAATATTTATCTATTCCTGAGAGTTTATCTTATTTTTTATTTGTTTATTTAAATGAAGTCGACCAGTTGCCTGCCCTTCCTTCCATTATCCGTCACCGAGACAAACTGAACAAAGTTCTGAGGTCGACCTTGTAAAGATAAGGATTCAGGTCTGTCTGCTGTTTACCTTTGCACCTGCGCTCACTGCCCTTCTCTCCACATTTATGTGTTTGTTTGTTTGTCTATCTAATCTTTTGGGTTTTTATTTCTAATGAGGTCGACCAGTTGTCTATTTATTATTTTTTTTAATACGCATCAAGCTGCGCTGCTTGTCTTTGCTCCTGTGTGCTCGCGCACTCTCGCCTTTTCCACTTATTTTTATTTTTGATTTATTTTTGATTTATTTTGTCAATTTAAAAAAAAATACGCATCGTGCTGTGCTGTTTGTGCTTGCTTGAGTGCATTCGCGCGCTCTCGCTTTCTCCACTTTACAATTTTTTTGTTATTATTTATCTATTCCTGAGAGTTTATCTTAATTTTTATTTGTTTATTTAAATGAAGTCGACCAGTTGCCTGCCCTTCCTTCCATTATCCGTCACTGAGACAAACTGAACAAAGTTCTGAGGTCGACCTTGTAAAGATAAGGATTCAGGTCTGTCTGCTGTTTACCTTTGCTCCTGCGCGCACTGCCCTTCTCTCCACATTTATGTGTTTGATTGTTTGTCTATCTACTCTTTGGGGTTTTTATTTCTAATGAGGTCGACCAGTTGTCTATTTATTATTTTTTTTACTACGCATCAAGCTGCGCTGCTTGTCTTTGCTCCTGTGTGCTCGCGCACTCTCGCCTTTTCCACTTATTTTTATTCTTGATTTATTTTTGATTTATTTTGTCAATTTAAAAAAAAATACGCATCGTGCTGTGCTGTTTGTGCTTGCTTGAGTGCATTCGCGCGCTCTCGCTTTCTCCACGTTACAATTTTTTTGTTATTATTTATCTATTCCTGAGAGTTTATCTTATTTTTTATTTGTTTATTTAAATGAAGTCGACCAGTTGCCTGCCCTTCCTTCCATTATCCGTCACCGAGACAAACTGAACAAAGTTCTGAGGTCGACCTTGTAAAGATAAGGATTCAGGTCTGTCTGCTGTTTACCTTTGCTCCTGCACGCACTGCCCTTCTCTCCACATTTATGTGTTTGTTTGTTTGTCTATCTAATCTTTTGGGTTTTTATTTCTAATGAGGTCGACCAGTTGTCTATTTATTATTTTTTTTTACTACGCATCAAGCTGCGCTGCTTGTCTTTGCTCCTGTGTGCTCGCGCACTCTCGCCTTTTCCACTTATTTTTATTTTTGATTTATTTTTGATTTATTTTGTCAATTTTAAAAAAAAAATACGCATCGTGCTGTGCTGTTTGTGTTTGCTTGAGTGCATTCGCGCGCTCTCGCTTTCTCCACTTTACAATTTTTTTGTTATTATTTATCTATTCCTGAGAGTTTATCTTATTTTTTATTTGTTTATTTAAATGAAGTCGACCAGTTGCCTGCCCTTCCTTCCATTATCCGTCACCGAGACAAACTGAACAAAGTTCTGAGGTCGACCTTGTAAAGATACGGATTCAGGTCTGTCTGCTGTTTACCTTTGCTCCTGCACGCACTGCCCTTCTCTCCACATTTATGTGTTTGTTTGTTTGTCTATCTAATCTTTGGGGTTTTTATTTCTAATGAGGTCGACCAGTTGTCAAGTTATTATTTTTTTTTACTACGCATCAAGCTGCGTTGCTTGTCTTTGCTCCTGTGTGCTCGCGCACTCTCGCCTTTTCCACTTATTTTGATTTTTGATTTATTTTTTATATATTTTGTCAATTTTAAAAAAAAATACGCATCGTGCTGTGCTGTTTGTGTTTGCTTGAGTGCATTCGCGCGCTCTCTCTTTCTCCACTTTACAATTGTTTTGTTAATATTTATCTATTCCTGAGAGTTTATCTTATTTTTTATTTGTTTATTTAAATGAAGTCGACCAGTTGCCTGCCCTTCCTTCCATTATCCGTCACCGAGACAAACTGAACAAAGTTCTGAGGTCGACCTTGTAAAGATAAGGATTCAGGTCTGTCTGCTGTTTACCTTTGCACCTGCGCGCACTGCCCTTCTCTCCACATTTATGTGTTTGTTTGTTTGTCTATCTAATCTTTTGGGTTTTTATTTCTAATGAGGTCGACCAGTTGTCTATTTATTATTTTTTTTACTACGCATCAAGCTGCGCTGCTTGTCTTTGCTCCTGTGTGCACGCGCACTCTCGCCTTTTCCACTTATTTTTATTTTTGATTTATTTTTTATTTATTTTGTCAATTTAAAAAAAATACGCATCGTGCTGTGCTGTTTGTGCTTGCTTGAGTGCATTCGCGCGCTCTCGCTTTCTCCACGTTACAATTTTTTGTTATTATTTATCTATTCCTGAGAGTTTATCTTATTTTTTATTTGTTTATTTAAATGAAGTCGACCAGTTGCCTGCCCTTCCTTCCATTATCCGTCACCGAGACAAACTGAACAAAGTTCTGAGGTCGACCTTGTAAAGATAAGGATTCAGGTCTGTCTGCTGTTTACCTTTGCTCCTGCACGCACTGCCCTTCTCTCCACATTTATGTGTTTGTTTGTTTGTCTATCTAATCTTTTGGGTTTTTATTTCTAATGAGGTCGACCAGGTGTCTATTTATTTTTTTTTTTTACTACGCATCAAGCTGCGCTGCTTGTCTTTGCTCCTGTGTGCTCGCGCACTCTCGCCTTTTCCACTTATTTTTATTTTTGATTTATTTTTGATTTATTTTGTCAATTTTAAAAAAAAATACGCATCGTGCTGTGCTGTTTGTGTTTGCTTGAGTGCATTCGCGCGCTCTCGCTTTCTCCACTTTACAATTTTTTTGTTATTATTTATCTATTCCTGAGAGTTTACCTTATTTTTTATTTGTTTATTTAAATGAAGTCGACCAGTTGCCTGCCCTTCCTTCCATTATCCGTCACCGAGACAAACTGAACAAAGTTCTGAGGTCGACCTTGTAAAGATACGGATTCAGGTCTGTCTGCTGTTTACCTTTGCTCCTGCACGCACTGCCCTTCTCTCCACATTTATGTGTTTGTTTGTTTGTCTATCTAATCTTTGGGGTTTTTATTTCTAATGAGGTCGACCAGTTGTCAATTTATTATTTTTTTTTACTACGCATCAAGCTGCGTTGCTTGTCTTTGCTCCTGTGTGCTCGCGCACTCTCGCATTTTCCACTTATTTTTATTTTTGATTTATTTTTTATATATTTTGTCAATTTTAAAAAAAAATACGCCTCGTGCTGTGCTGTTTGTGTTTGCTTGAGTGCATTCGCGCGCTCTCGCTTTCTCCACTTTACAATTTTTTTGTTATTATTTATCTATTCCTTAGAGTTTATCTTATTTTTTATTTGTTTATTTAAATGAAGTCGACCAGTTGCCTGCCCTTCCTTCCATTATCCGTCACTGAGACAAACTGAACAAAGTTCTGAGGTCGACCTTGTAAAGATAAGGATTCAGGTCTCTCTGCTGTTTACCTTTGCTCCTGCGCGCACTGCCCTTCTCTCCACATTTATGTGTTTGTTTGTTTGTCTATCTAATCTTTGGGGTTTTTATTTCTAATGAGGTCGACCAGTTGTCTATTTATTATTTTTTTTACTACGCATCAAGCTGCGCTGCTTGTCTTTGCTCCTGTGTGCTCGCGCACTCTCGCCTTTTCCACTTATTTTTATTCTTGATTTATTTTTGATTTATTTTGTCAATTTTAAAAAAAAATACGCATCGTGCTGTGCTTTTTGAGTTTGCTTGAGTGCAATCGCGCGCTCTCGCATTCTCCACTTTACAATTTTTTTGTTATTATTTATCTATTCCTGAGAGTTTATCTTATTTTTTATTTGTTTATTTAAATGAAGTCGACCAGTTGCCTGCCCTTCCTTCCATTATCCGTCACCGAGACAAACTGAACAAAGTTCTGAGGTCGACCTTGTAAAGATAAGGATTCAGGTCGGTCTGCTTTTTACCTTTGCTCCTTCGCGCACTGCCCTTCTCTCCACATTTATGTGTTTGTTTGTTTGTCTATCTAATCTTTTCGGTTTTTATTTCTAATGAGGTCGACCAGTTGTCTATTTATTATTTTTTTTACTACGCATCAAGCTGCGCTGCTTGTCTTTGCTCCTGTGTGCTCGCGCACTCTCGCCTTTTCCACTTATTTTTATTTTGGATTTATTTTGTGAATTTAAAAAAAATACGCATCATGCTGTGCTGTTTGTGTTTGCTTGAGTGCATTCGCGCGCTCTCGCTTTCTCCACTTTACAATTTGTTTGTTATTATTTATCTATTCCTGAGAGTTTATCTTATTTTTTATTTGTTTATTTAAATGAAGTCGACAAGTTGCCTGCCCTTCCTTCCATTATCCGTCACCGAGACAAACTGAATCAAAGTTCTGAGGTCGACCTTGTAAAGATAAGGATTCAGGTCTGTCTGCTGTATACCTTTGCTCCTGCGCGCACTGCCCTTCTCTCCACATTTATGTGTTTGTTTGTTTGTCTATCTAATCTTTTGGCTTTTTATTTCTAATGAGGTCGACCAGTTGTCTATTTATTATTTTTTTTTACGACGCATCAATCTGCGCTGCTTGTCTTTGCTCCTGTGTGCTCGCGCACTCTCGCCTTTTCCACTTATTTTTATTTTTGATTTATTTTTGATTTATTTTGTCAATTTTAAAAAAAAATACGCATCGTGCTGTGCTGTTTGTGTTTGCTTGAGTGCATTCGCGCGCTCTCTCTTTCTCCACTTTACAATTGTTTTGTTAATATTTATCTATTCCTGAGAGTTTATCTTATTTTTTATTTGTTTATTTAAATGAAGTCGACCAGTTGCCTGCCCTTCCTTCCATTATCCGTCACCGAGACAAACTGAACAAAGTTCTGAGGTCGACCTTGTAAAGATAAGGATTCAGGTCTGTCTGCTGTTTACCTTTGCACCTGCGCTCACTGCCCTTCTCTCCACATTTATGTGTTTGTTTGTTTGTCTATCTAATCTTTTGGGTTTTTATTTCTAATGAGGTCGACCAGTTGTCTATTTATTATTTTTTTTACTACTCATCAAGCTGCGCTGCTTGTCTTTGCTCCTGTGTGCACGCGCACTCTCGCCTTTTCCACTTATTTTTATTTTTGATTTATTTTTGATTTATTTTGTCAATTTAAAAAAAAATACGCATCGTGCTGTGCTGTTTGTGCTTGCTTGAGTGCATTCGCGCGCTCTCGCTTTCTCCACTTTACAATTTTTTTGTTATTATTTATCTATTCCTGAGAGTTTATCTTATTTTTTATTTGTTTATTTAAATGAAGTCGACCAGTTGCCTTCCCTTCCTTCCATTATCCGTCACCGAGACAAACTGAACAAAGTTCTGAGGTCGACCTTGTAAAGATAAGGATTCAGGTCTGTCTGCTGTTTACCTTTGCTCCTGCGCGCACTGCCCTTCTCTCCACATTTATGTGTTTGTTTGTTTGTCTATCTAATCTTTACGGTTTTTATTTCTAATGAGGTCGACCAGTTGTCTATTTATTATTTTTTTTACTACGCATCAAGCTGCGCTGCTTGTCTTTGCTCCTGTGTGCTCGCGCACTCTCGCCTTTTCCACTTATTTTTATTCTTGATTTATTTTTGATTTATTTTGTCAATTTAAAAAAAAATACGCATCGTGCTGTGCTTTTTGAGTTTGCTTGAGTGCAATCGCGCGCTCTCGCATTCTCCACTTTACAATTTTTTTGTTATTATTTATCTATTCCTGAGAGTTTATCTTATTTTTTATTTGTTTATTTAAATGAAGTCGACCAGTTGCCTGCCCTTCCTTCCATTATCCGTCACCGAGACAAACTGAACAAAGTTCTGAGGTCGACCTTGTAAAGATAAGGATTCAGGTCGGTCTGCTTTTTACATTTGCTCCTTCGCGCACTGCCCTTCTCTCCACATTTATGTGTTTGTTTGTTTGTCTATCTAATCTTTTCGGTTTTTATTTCTAATGAGGTCGACCAGTTGTCTATTTATTATTTTTTTTACTACGCATCAAGCTGCGCTGCTTGTCTTTGCTCCTGTGTGCTCGCGCACTCTCGCCTTTTCCACTTATTTTTATTTTTGATTTATTTTGTGAATTTAAAAAAAATACGCATCATGCTGTGCTGTTTGTGTTTGCTTGAGTGCATTCGCGCGCTCTCGCTTTCTCCACTTTACAATTTGTTTGTTATTATTTATCTATTCCTGAGAGTTTATCTTATTTTTTATTTGTTTATTTAAATGAAGTCGACAAGTTGCCTGCCCTTCCTTCCATTATCCGTCACCGAGACAAACTGAATCAAAGTTCTGAGGTCGACCTTGTAAAGATAAGGATTCAGGTCTGTCTGCTGTATACCTTTGCTCCTGCGCGCACTGCCCTTCTCTCCACATTTATGTGTTTGTTTGTTTGTCTATCTAATCTTTTGGGTTTTTATTTCTAATGAGGTCGACCAGTTGTCTATTTATTATTTTTTTTACGACGCATCAAACTGCGCTGCTTGTCTTTGCTCCTGTGTGCTCGCGCACTCTCGCCTTTTCCACTTATTTTTATTTTTGATTTATTTTGTCAATTTTAAAAAAAAAATACGCATCGTGCTGTGCTGTTTGTGTTTGCTTGAGTGCATTCGCGCGCTCTCTCTTTCTCCACTTTACAATTGTTTTGTTAATATTTATCTATTCCTGAGAGTTTATCTTATTTTTTATTTGTTTATTTAAATGAAGTCGACCAGTTGCCTGCCCTTCCTTCCATTATCCGTCACCGAGACAAACTGAATCAAAGTTCTGAGGTCGACCTTGTAAAGATAAGGATTCAGGTCTGTCTGCTGTTTACCTTTGCACCTGCGCTCACTGCCCTTCTCTCCACATTTATGTGTTTGTTTGTTTGTCTATCTAATCTTTTGGGTTTTTATTTCTAATGAGGTCGACCAGTTGTCTATTTATTATTTTTTTTACTACGCATCAAGCTGCGCTGCTTGTCTTTGCTCCTGTGTGCACGCGCACTCTCGCCTTTTCCACTTATTTTTATTTTTGATTTATTTTTTATTTATTTTGTCAATTTAAAAAAAAATACGCATCGTGCTGTGCTGTTTGTGCTTGCTTGAGTGCATTCGCGCGCTCTCGCTTTCTCCACGTTACAATTTTTTTGTTATTATTTATCTATTCCTGAGAGTTTATCTTATTTTTTATTTGTTTATTTAAATGAAGTCGACCAGTTGCCTGCCCTTCCTTCCATTATCCGTCACCGAGACAAACTGAACAAAGTTCTGAGGTCGACCTTGTAAAGATAAGGATTCAGGTCTGTCTGCTGTTTACCTATGCTCCTGCACGCACTGCCCTTCTCTCCACATTTATGTGTTTGTTTGTTTGTCTATCTAATCTTTTGGGTTTTTATTTCTAATGAGGTCGACCAGTTGTCTATTTATTATTTTTTTTTACTACGCATCAAGCTGCGCTGCTTGTATTTGCTCCTGTGTGCTCGCGCACTCTCGCCTTTTCCACTTATTTTTATTTTTGATTTATTTTTGATTTATTTTGTCAATTTTAAAAAAAAAATACGCATCGTGCTGTGCTGTTTGTGTTTGCTTGAGTGCATTCGCCCGCTCTCGCTTTCTCCACTTTACAATTTTTTGTTATTATTTATCTATTCCTGAGAGTTTATCTTATTTTTTATTTGTTTATTTAAATGAAGTCGACCAGTTGCCTGCCCTTCCTTCCATTATCCGTCACCGAGACAAACTGAACAAAGTTCTGAGGTCGACCTTGTAAACATACGGATTCAGGTCTGTCTGCTGTTTACCTTTGCTCCTGCACGCACTGCCCTTCTCTCCACATTTATGTGTTTGTTTGTTTGTCTATCTAATCTTTTGGGTTTTTATTTCTAATGAGGTCGACCAGTTGTCTATTTATTATTTTTTTTACTACGCATCAAGCTGCGCTGCTTGTCTTTGCTCCTGTGTGCTCGCGCACTCTCGCCTTTTCCACTTATTTTTATTTTTGATTTTTTTTTGATTTATTTTTTCAATTTTAAAAAAAAATACGCATCGTGCTGTGCTGTTTGTGTTTGCTTGAGTGCATTCGCGCGCTCTCGCTTTCTCCACTTTACAATTTTTTTGTTATTATTTATCTATTCCTGAGAGTTTATCTTATTTTTTATTTGTTTATTTAAATGAAGTCGACCAGTTGCCTTCCCTTCCTTCCATTATTCGTCACCGAGACAAACTGAACAAAGTTCTGAGGTCGACCTTGTAAAGATAAGGATTCAGGTCTGTCTGCTGTTTACCTTTGCTCCTGCGCGCACTGCCCTTCTCTCCACATTTATGTGTTTGTTTGTTTGTCTATCTAATCTTTACGGTTTTTATTTCTAATGAGGTCGACCAGTTGTCTATTTATTATTTTATTTACTATGCATCAAGCTGCGCTGCTTGTCTTTGCTCCTGTGTGCTCGCGCACTCTCGCCTTTTCCACTTATTTTTATTCTTGATTTATTTTTGATTTATTTTGTCTATTTAAAAAAAAATACGCATCGTGCTGTGCTTTTTGAGTTTGCTTGAGTGCAATCGCGCGCTCTCGCATTCTCCACTTTACAATTTTTTTGTTATTATTTATCTATTCCTGAGAGTTTATCTTATTTTTTATTTGTTTATTTAAATGAAGTCGACCAGTTGCCTGCCCTTCCTTCCATTATCCGTCACCGAGACAAACTGAACAAAGTTCTGAGGTCGACCTTGTAAAGATAAGGATTCAGGTCGGTCTGCTTTTTACCTTTGCTCCTTCGCGCACTGCCCTTCTCTCCACATTTATGTGTTTGTTTGTTTGTCTATCTAATCTTTTCGGTTTTTATTTCTAATGAGGTCGACCAGTTGTCTATTTATTATTTTTTTTACTACGCATCAAGCTGCGCTGCTTGTCTTTGCTCCTGTGTGCTCGCGCACTCTCGCCTTTTCCACTTATTTTTATTTTTGATTTATTTTGTGAATTTAAAAAAAATACGCATCATGCTGTGCTGTTTGTGTTTGCTTGAGTGCATTCGCGCGCTCTCGCTTTCTCCACTTTACAATTTGTTTGTTATTATTTATCTATTCCTGAGAGTTTATCTTATTTTTTATTTGTTTATTTAAATGAAGTCGACAAGTTGCCTGCCCTTCCTTCCATTATCCGTCACCGAGACAAACTGAATCAAAGTTCTGAGGTCGACCTTGTAAAGATAAGGATTCAGGTCTGTCTGCTGTATACCTTTGCTCCTGCGCGCACTGCCCTTCTCTCCACATTTATGTGTTTGTTTGTTTGTCTATCTAATCTTTTGGGTTTTTATTTCTAATGAGGTCGACCAGTTGTCTATTTATTATTTTTTTTTACGACGCATCAATCTGCGCTGCTTGTCTTTGCTCCTGTGTGCTCGCGCACTCTCGCCTTTTCCACTTATTTTTATTTTTGATTTATTTTTGATTTATTTTGTCAATTTTAAAAAAAAATACGCATCGTGCTGTGCTGTTTGTGTTTGCTTGAGTGCATTCGCGAGCTCTCTCTTTCTCCACTTTACAATTGTTTTGTTAATATTTATCTATTCCTGAGAGTTTATCTTATTTTTTATTTGTTTATTTAAATGAAGTCGACCAGTTGCCTGCCCTTCCTTCCATTATCCGTCACCGAGACAAACTGAACAAAGTTCTGAGGTCGACCTTGTAAAGATAAGGATTCAGGTCTGTCTGCTGTTTACCTTTGCTCCTGCGCGCACAGCCCTTCTCTCCACATTTATGTGTTTGTTTGTTTGTCTATCTAATCTTTTGGGTTTTTATTTCTAATGAGGTCGACCAGTTGTCTATTTATTATTTTTTTTACTACGCATCAAGCTGCGCTGCTTGTCTTTGCTCCTGTGTGCTCGCGCACTCTCGCCTTTTCCACTTATTTTTATTTTTGATTTTTTTTTGATTTATTTTTTCAATTTTAAAAAAAAATACGCATCGTGCTGTGCTGTTTGTGTTTGCTTGAGTGCATTCGCGCGCTCTCGCTTCCTCCACTTTACAATTTTTTTGTTATTATTTATCTATTCCTGAGAGTTTATCTTATTTTTTATTTGTTTATTTAAATGAAGTCGACCAGTTGCCTTCCCTTCCTTCCATTATCCGTCACCGAGACAAACTGAACAAAGTTCTGAGGTCGACCTTGTAAAGATAAGGATTCAGGTCTGTCTGCTGTTTACCTTTGCTCCAGCGCGCACTGCCCTTCTCTCCACATTTATGTCTTTGTTTGTTTGTCTATCTAATCTTTACGGTTTTTATTTCTAATGAGGTCGACCAGTTGTCTATTTATTATTTTTTTTACTACGCATCAAGCTGCGCTGCTTGTCTTTGCTCCTGTGTGCTCGCGCACTCTCGCCTTTTCCACTTATATTTATTTTTGATTTATTTTTATTTATTTTGTCAATTTTAAAAAAAATACGCATCGTGCTGTGCAGTTTGTGTTTGCTTGAGGGCATTCGCGTGCTCTCGCTTTCTCCACTTTACAATTTTTTTGTTATTATTTACCTATTCCAGAGAGTTTATCTTATTTTTTATTTGTTTATTTAAATGAAGTCGACCAGTTGCCTTCCCTTCCTTCCATTATCCGTCACCGAGACAAACTGAACAAAGTTCTGAGGTCGACCTTGTAAAGATAAGGATTCAGGTCTGTCTGCTCTTTACCTTTGCTCCGGCGCGCACTGCCCTTCTCTCCACATTTATGTGTTTGTTTGTTTGTCTATCTAATCTTTGGGGTTTTTATTTCTAATGAGGTCGACCAGTTGTCTATTTATTATTTTTTCTTACTACGCATCAAGCTGCGTTGCTTGTCTTTGCTCCTGTGTGCTCGCGCACTCTCGCCTTTTCAACTTATTTTTGTTTTTGATTTATTTTGTCAATTTTAAAAAAAAATACGCATCGTGCTGTGCTCTTTGTGTTTGCTTGAGTGCATTCGCGCGCTCTCGCTTTCTCCACTTTACAATTTTTTTGTTATTATTTATCTATTCCTGAGAGTTTATCTTATTTTTATTTGTTTATTTAAATGAAGTCGACCAGTTGCCTGCCCTTCCTTCCATTATCCGTCACTGAGACAAACTGAACAAAGTTCTGAGGTCGACCTTGTAAAGATAAGGATTCAGGTCTCTCTGCTGTTTACCTTTGCTCCTGCGCGCACTGCCCTTCTCTCCACATTTATGTGTTTGTTTGTTTGTCTATCTAATCTTTTCGGTTTTTATATTCTAATGAGGTCGACCAGTTGTCTATTTATTATTTTTTTTACTACGCATCAAGCTGTGCTGCTTGTCTTTGCTCCTGTGTGCTCGCGCACTCTCGCCTTTTCCACTTATTTTTATTTTTGATTTATTTTGATTTATTTTGTCAATTTTAAAAAAAAATACGCATCGTGCTGTCTTGTTTGTGTTTGCTTGAGTGCATTCGCGCGCTCTCGCTTTCTCCACTTTACAATTTTTTTGTTATTATTTATCTATTCCTGAGAGTTTATCTTATTTTTTATTTGTTTATTTAAATGAAGTCGACCAGTTGCCTTCCCTTCCTTCCATTATCCGTCACCGAGACAAACTGAACAAAGTTCTGAGGTCGACCTTGTAAAGATAAGGATTCAGGTCTGTCTGCTGTTTACCTTTGCTCCTGCGCGCACTGCCCTTCTCTCCACATTTATGTGTTTGTTTGTTTGTCTATCTAATCTATTGGGTTTTTATTTCTAATGAGGTCGACCAGTTGTCTATTTATTATTTTTTTTACTACGCATCAAGCTGCGCTGCTTGTCTTTGCTCCTGTGTGCTCGCGCACTCTCGCCTTTTCCACTTATTTTTATTTTTGATTTATTTTTTATTTATTTTGTCAATTTTAAAAAAAATACGCATCGTGCTGTGCAGTTTGTGTTTGCTTGAGTGCATTCGCGTGCTCTCGCTTTCTCCACCTTACAATTTTTTTGTTATTATTTACCTATTCCAGAGAGTTTATCTTATTTTTTATTTGTTTATTTAAATGATTTCGACCAGTTGCCTTCCCTTCCTTCCATTATCCGTCACCGAGACAAACTGAACAAAGTTCTGAGGTCGACCTTGTAAAGATAAGGATTCAGGTCTGTCTGCTGTTTACCTTTGCTCCTGCGCGCACTGCCCTTCTCTCCACATTTATGTGTTTGTTTGTTTGTCTATCTAATCTTTTGGGTTTTTATTTCTAATGAGGTCGACCAGTTGTCTATTTATTATTTTTTTTACTACGCATCAAGCTGCGCTGCTTGTCTTTGCTCCTGTGTGCTCGCGCACTCTCGCCTTTTCCACTGATTTTTATTTTTGATTTATTTTGTGAATTAAAAAAAAATACGCATCATGCTGTGCTGTTTGTGTTTGCTTGAGTGCATTCGCGCGCTCTCGCTTTCTCCACTTTACAATTTGTTTGTTATTATTTATCTATTCCTGAGAGTTTATCTTATTTTTTATTTGTTTATTTAAATGAAGTCGACAAGTTGCCTGCCCTTCCTTCCATTATCCGTCACCGAGACAAACTGAATCAAAGTTCTGAGGTCGACCTTGTAAAGATAAGGATTCAGGTCTGTCTGCTGTATACCTTTGCTCCTGCGCCCACTGCCCTTCTCTCCACATTTATGTGTTTGTTTGTTTGTCTATCTAATCTTTTGGGTTTTTATTTCTAATGAGGTCGACCAGTTGTCTATTTATTATTTTTTTTTACGACGCATCAATCTGCGCTGCTTGTCTTTGCTCCTGTGTGCTCGCGCACTCTCGCCTTTTCCACTTATTTTTATTTTTGATTTATTTTTGATTTATTTTGTCAATTTTAAAAAAAATACGCATCGTGCTGTGCTGTTTGTGTTTGCTTGAGTGCATTCGCGCGCTCTCTCTTTCTACACTTTACAATTGTTTTGTTAATATTTATCTATTCCTGAGAGTTTATCTTATTTTTTATTTGTTTATTTAAATGAAGTCGACCAGTTGCCTGCCCTTCCTTCCATTATCCGTCACCGAGACAAACTGAACAAAGTTCTGAGGTCGACCTTGTAAAGATAAGGATTCAGGTCTGTCTGCTGTTTACCTTTGCTCCTGCGCGCACTGCCCTTCTCTCCACATTTATGTGTTTGTTTGTTTGTCTATCTAATCTTTTCGGTTTTTATTTCTAATGAGGTCGACCAGTTGTCTATTTATTATTTTTTTTACTACGCATCAAGCTGCGCTGCTTGTCTTTGCTCCTGTGTGCTCGCGCACTCTCGCCTTTTCCACTTATTTTTATTTTTGATTTATTTTTGATTTATTTTGTCAATTTAAAAAAAAATACGCATCGTGCTGTGCTGTTTGTGCTTGCTTGAGTGCATTCGCGCGCTCTCGCTTTCTCCACGTTACAATTTTTTTGTTATTATTTATCTATTCCTGAGAGTTTATCTTATTTTTTATTTGTTTATTTAAATGAAGTCGACCAGTTGCCTGCCCTTCCTTCCATTATCCGTCACCGAGACAAACTGAACAAAGTTCTGAGGTCGACCTTGTAAAGATAAGGATTCAGGTCTGTCTGCTGTTTACCTTTGCTCCTGCACGCACTGCCCTTCTCTCCACATTTATGTGTTTGTTTGTTTGTCTATCTAATCTTTTGGGTTTTTATTTCTAATGAGGTCGACCAGTTGTCTATTTATTATTTTTTTTTACTACGCATCAAGCTGCGCTGCTTGTCTTTGCTCCTGTGTGCTCGCGCACTCTCGCCTTTTCCACTTATTTTTATTTTTGATTTATTTTTGATTTATTTTGTCAATTTTGAAAAAAAAATACGCATCGTGCTGTGCTGTTTGTGTTTGCTTGAGTGCATTCGCGCGCTCTCGCTTTCTCCACATTACAATTTTTTTGTTATTATTTATCTATTCCTGAGAGTTTATCTTATTTTTTATTTGTTTATTTAAATGAAGTCGACCAGTTGCCTGCCCTTCCTTCCATTATCCGTCACCGAGACAAACTGAACAAAGTTCTGAGGTCGACCTTGTAAAGATACGGATTCAGGTCTGTCTGCTGTTTACCTTTGCTCCTGCACGCACTGCCCTTCTCTCCACATTTATGTGTTTGTTTGTTTGTCTATCTAATCTTTTGGGTTTTTATTACTAATGAGGTCGACCAGTTGTCTATTTATTATTTTTTTTACTACGCATCAAGCTGCGCTGCTTGTCTTTGCTCCTGTGTGCTCGCGCACTCTCGCCTTTTCCACTTATTTTTATTTTTGATTTATTTTTGATTTATTTTGTCAATTTTAAAAAAAAATACGCATCGTGCTGTGCTGTTTGTGTTTGCTTGAGTGCATTCGCGCGCTCTCGCTTTCTCCACTTTACAATTTTTTTGTTATTATTTATCTATTCCTGAGAGTTTATCTTATTTTTTATTTGTTTATTTAAATGAAGTCGACCAGTTGCCTTCCCTTCCTTCCATTATCCGTCACCGAGACAAACTGAACAAAGTTCTGAGGTCGACCTTGTAAAGATAAGGATTCAGGTCTGTCTGCTGTTTACCTTTGCTCCTGCGCACACTGCCCTTCTCTCCACATTTATGTGTTTGTTTGTTTGTCTATCTAATCTTTACAGTTTTTATTTCTAATGAGGTCGACCAGTTGTCTATTTATTATTTTTTTTACTACGCATCAAGCTGCGCTGCTTGTCTTTGCTCCTGTGTGCTCGCGCACTCTCGCCTTTTCCACTTATATTTATTTTTGATTTATTTTTATTTATTTTGTCAATTTTAAAAAAAATACGCATCGTGCTGTGCTGTTTGTGTTTGCTTGAGTGCATTCGCGCGCTCTCGCTTTCTCCACTTTACAATTTTTTTGTTATTATTTATCTAATCCTGAGAGTTTATCTTATTTTTATTTGTTTATTTAAATGAAGTCGACCAGTTGCCTGCCCTTCCTTCCATTATCCGTCACTGAGACAAACCGAACAAAGTTCTGAGGTCGACCTTGTAAAGATAAGGATTCAGGTCTCTCTGCTGTTTACCTTTGCTCCTGCGCGCACTGCCCTTCTCTCCACATTTATGTGTTTGTTTGTTTGTCTATCTAATCTTTTCGGTTTTTATTTCTAATGAGGTCGACCAGTTGTCTATTTATTATTTTTTTTACTACGCATCAAGCTGTGCTGCTTGTCTTTGCTCCTGTGTGCTCGCGCACTCTCGCCTTTTCCACTTATTTTTATTTTTGATTTATTTTTTATTTATTTTGTCAATTTTAAAAAAAATACGCATCGTGCTGTGTTGTTTGTGTTTGCTTGAGTGCATTCGCGCGCTCTCGCTTTCTCCACTTTACAATTTTTTTGTTATTATTTATCTATTCCTGAGAGTTTATCTTATTTTTTATTTGTTTATTTAAATGAAGTCGACCAGTTGCCTGCCCTTCCTTCCATTATCCGTCACCGAGACAAACTGAACAAAGTTCTGAGGTCGACCTTGTAAAGATAAGGATTCAGGTCTGTCTGCTGTTTACCTTTGCTCCTGCGCGCACTGCCCTTCTCTCCACATTTATGTGTTTGTTTGTTTGTCTATCTAATCTATTGGGTTTTTATTTCTAATGAGGTCGACCAGTTGTCTATTTATTATTTTTTTTTACTACGCATCAAGCTGCGCTGCTTGTCTTTGCTCCTGTGTGCTCGCGCACTCTCGCCATTTCCACTTATTTTTTTTTGATTTATTTTTGATTTATTTTGTCAATTTTAAAAAAATACGCATCGTGCTGTGCTGTTTGTGTTTCCTTGAGTGCATTCGCGCGCTCTCGCTTTCTCCACTTTACAATTTTTTTGTTATTATTTATCTATTCCTGAGAGTTTATCTTATTTTTTATTTGTTTATTTAAATGAAGTCGACCAGTTGCCTGCCCTTCCTTCCATTATCCGTCACCGAGACAAACTGAACAAAGTTCTGAGGTCGACCTTGTAAAGATAAGGATTCAGGTCTGTCTGCTGTTTACCTTTGCTCCTGCACGCACTGCCCTTCTCTCCACATTTATGTGTTTGTTTGTTTGTCTATCTAATCTTTTGGGTTTTTATTTCTAATGAGGTCGACCAGTTGTCTATTTATTATTTGTTTTACTACGCATCAAGCTGCGCTGCTTGTTTTGCTCCTGTGTGCTCGCGCACTCTCGCCTTTTCCACTTATATTTATTTTTGATTTATTTTCATTTATTTTGTCAATTTTAAAAAAAATACGCATCGTGCTGTGCTGTTTGTGTTTGCTTGAGTGCATTCGCGCGCTCTCGCTTTCTCCACTTTACAATTTTTTTGTTATTATTTATCTATTCCTGAGAGTTTATCTTATTTTTTATTTGTTTATTTAAATGAGGTCGACCAGTTGCCTGCCCTTCCTTCCATTATCCGTCACCGAGACAAACTGAACAAAGTTCTGAGGTCGACCTTGTAAAGATAAGGATTCAGGTCTGTCTGCTGTTTACCTTTGCTCCGGCGCGCCCTGCCCTTCTCTCCACATTTATGTGTTTGTTTGTTTGTCTATCTAATCTTTGGGGATTTTATTTCTAATGAGGTCGACCAGTTGTCTATTTATTATTTTTTTTACTACGCATCAAGCTGCGCTGCTTGTCTTTGCTCCTGTGTGCTCGCGCACTCTCGCCTTTTCCACTTATTTTTATTTTTGATTTATTTTTTATATATTTTGTCAATTTAAAAAAAAATACGCATCGTGCTGTGCTGTTTGTGTTTGCTTGAGTGCATTCGCGCGCTCTCGCTTTCTCCACTTTACAATTTTTTTGTTATTATTTATCTATTCCTGAGAGTTTATCTTATTTTTTATTTGTTTATTTAAATGAAGTCGACCAGTTGCCTGCCCTTCCTTCCATTATCCGTCACTGAGACAAACTGAACAAAGTTCTGAGGTCGACCTTGTAAAGATAAGGATTCAGGTTTGTCTGCTGTTTACCTTTGCTCCTGCGCGCACTGCCCTTCTCTCCACATTTATGTGTTTGTTTGTTTGTCTATCTAATCTTTTCGGTTTTTATTTCTAATGAGGTCGACCAGTTGTCTATTTATTATTTTTTTTACTACGCATCAAGCTGCGCTGCTTGTCTTTGCTCCTGTGTGCTCGCGCACTCTCGCCTTTTCCACTTATTTTTATTTTTGATTTATTTTGTCAATTTTAAAAAAAATACGCATCGTGCTGTGCTGTTTGTGTTTGCTTGAGTGCATTCGCGCGCTCTCGCTTTCTCCACTTTACAATTTTTTTGTTATTATTTATCTATTCCTGAGAGTTTATCTTATTTTTTATTTGTTTATTTAAATGAAGTCGACCAGTTGCCTGCCCTTCCTTCCATTATCCGTCACCGAGACAAACTGAACAAAGTTCTTAGGTCGACCTTGTAAAGATAAGGATTCAGGTCTGTCTGCTGTTTACCTTTGCTCCTGCGCGCACTGCCCTTCTCTCCACATTTATGTGTTCGTTTGTTTGTCTATCTAATCTTTTGGGTTTTTATTTCTAATGAGGTCGACCAGTTGTCTATTTATTATTTTTTTTACTACGCATCAAGCTGCGCTGCTTGTCATTGGTCCTGTGTGCTCGCGCACTCTCGCCTTTTCCACTTATTTTTATTTTTGATTTATTTTTGATTTATTTTGTCATTTTTAAAAAAAATACGCATCGTGCTGTGCTGTTTGTGTTTGCTTGAGTGCATTCGCGCGCTCTTGCTTTCTCCACTTTACAATTTTTTTTTATTATTTATCTATTCCTGAGAGTTTATCTTATTTTTTATTTGTTTATTTAAATGAAGTCAACCAGTTGCCTGCCCTTCCTTCCATTATCCGTCACCGAGACAAACTGAACAAAGTTCTGAGGTCGACCTTGTAAAGATAAGGATTCAGGTCTGTCTGCTGTTTACCTTTGCTCCTGCGCGCACTGCCCTTCTCTCCACATTTCTGTGTTTGTTTGTTTGTCTATCTAATCTTTTCGGTTTTTATTTCTAATGAGGTCGACCAGTTGTCTATTTATTATTTTTTTTACTACGCATCAAGCTGCGCTGCTTGTCTTTGCTCCTGTGTGCTCGCGCATTCTCGCCTTTTCCACTTATTTTTATTTTTGATTTATTTTTGATTTATTTTGTCAATTTTAAAAAAAATACGCATCGTGCTGTGCTGTTTGTGTTTGCTTGAGTGCATTCGCGCGCTCTTGCTTTCTCCACTTTACAATTTTTTTTATTATTTATCTATTCCTGAGACTTTATCTTATTTTTTATTTGTTTATTTAAATGAAGTCGACCAGTTGCCTGCCCTTCCTTCCATTATCCGTCACCGAGACAAACTGAACAAAGTTCTGAGGTCGACCTTGTAAAGATAAGGATTCAGGTCTGTCTGCTGTTTACCTTTGCTCCTGCGCTCACTGCCCTTCTCTCCACATTTCTGTGTTTGTTTGTTTGTCTATCTAATCTTTTCGGTTTTTATTTCTAATGAGGTCGACCAGTTGTCTATTTATTATTTTTTTTACTACGCATCAAGCTGCGCTGCTTGTCTTTGCTCCTGTGTGCTCGCGGACTCTCGCCTTTTCCACTTATTTTTATTTTAGATTTATTTTTGATTTATTTTGTCAATTTAAAAAAAAATACGCATCGTGCTGTGCTGTTTGTGTTTGCTTGAGTGCAGTCGCGCGCTCTCGCTTTCTCCACTTTACAATTTTTTTGTTATTATTTATCTATTCCTGAGAGTATATCTTATTATTTATTTGTTTATTTAAATGAAGTCGACCAGTTGCCTGCCCTTCCTTCCATTATCCGTCACCGAGACAAACTGATCAAATTTCTGAGGTCGACCTTTTAAAGATAAGGATTCAGGTCTGTCTGCTGTTTACCTTTGCTCCTGCGCGCCCTGCCCTTCTCTCCACATTTATGTGTTTGTTTGTTTGTCTATCTAATCTTTTGGGATTTTATTTCTAATGAGGTCGACCAGTTGTCTATTTATTATTTTTTTTACTACGCATCAAGCTGCGCTGCTTGTCTTTGCTCCTGTGTGCTCGCGCACTCTCGCCTTTTCCACTTATTTTTATTTTTGATTTATTTTTGATTTATTTTGTCAATTTTAAAAAAAAATACGCTTCGTGCTGTGCTGTTTGTGTTTGCTTGAGTGCATTCGCGCGCTCTCGCTTTCTCCACTTTACAATTTTTTTGTTATTATTTATCTATTCCTGAGAGTTTATCTTATATTTTATTTGTTTATTTAAATGAAGTCGACCAGTTGCCTGCCCTTCCTTCCATTATCCGTCACCGAGACAAACTGAACAAAGTTCTGAGGTCGACCTTGTAAAGATAAGGATTCAGGTCTGTCTGCTGTTTACCTTTGCTCCTGCGCGCACTGGCCTTCTCTCCACATTTATGTGTTTGTTTGTTTGTCTATCTAATCTTTTGGTTTTTTATTTCTAATGAGGTCGACCAGTTGTCTATTTATTATTTTTTTTTACTATGCATCAAGCTGCGCTGCTTGTCTTTGCTCCTGTGTGCTCGCGCACTCTCGCCTTTTCCACTTATTTTTATTTTTGATTTATTTTTGATTTATTTTGTCAATTTAAAAAAAAATACGCATCGTGCTGTGCTGTTTGTGTTTGCTTGAGTGCATTCGCGCACTCTCGCTTTCTCCACTTTACAATTTTTTGTTATTATTTATCTATTCCTGAGAGTTTATCTTATTTTTTATTTGTTTATTTAAATGAAGTCGACCAGTTGCCTGCCCTTCCTTCCATTATCCGTCACCGAGAGAAACTGAACAAAGTTCTGAGGTCGACCTTGTAAAGATAAGGATTCAGGTCTGTCTGCTGTTTACCTTTGCTCCTGCGAGCACTGCCCTTCTCTCCACATTTATGTGTTTGTTTGTTTGCCTATCTAATCTTTTGGGTTTTTATTACTAATGAGGTCGACCAGTTGTCTATTTATTATTTTTTTTTTACTACGCATCAATCTGCGCTGCTTGTCTTTGCTCCTGTTTGCTCGCGCACTCTCACCTTTTCCACTTATTTTTATTTTAGATTTATTTTTGATTTATTTTGTCAATTAAAAAAAAATACGCATCGTGCTGTGCTGTTTGTGTTTGCTTGAGTGCATTCGCGCGCTCTCACTTTCTACACTTTACAATTTTTTCTTATTATTTATCTATTCCTGAGAGTTTATCTTATTTTTTATTTGTTTATTTAAATGAAGTCGACCAGTTGCCTGCCCTTCCTTCCATTATCCGTCACCGAGACAAACTGAACAAAGTTCTGAGGTCGACCTTGTAAAGATAAGGATTCAGGTCTGTCTGCTGTTTACCTTTGCTCCTGCGCGCACTGCCCTTCTCTCCACATTTATGTGTTTGTTTGTTTGTCTATCTAATCTTTACGGTTTTTATTTCTAATGAGGTCGACCAGTTGTCTATTCATTATTTGTTTTACTGCGCATCAAGCTGCGCTGCTTGTCTTTGCTCCTGTGTGCTCGCGCACTCTCGCCTTTTCCACTTATTTTTATTTTTGATTTTTTTTTGATTTATTTTTTCAATTTTAAAAAAAAATACGCATCGTGCTGTGCTGTTTGTGTTTGCTTGAGTGCATTCGCGCGCTCTCGCTTCCTCCACTTTACAATTTTTTTGTTATTATTTATCTATTCCTGAGAGTTTATCTTATTTTTTATTTGTTTATTTAAATGAAGTCGACCAGTTGCCTTCCCTTCCTTCCATTATCCGTCACCGAGACAAACTGAACAAAGTTCTGAGGTCGACCTTGTAAAGATAAGGATTCAGGTCTGTCTGCTGTTTACCTTTGCTCCTGCGCGCACTGCCCTTCTCTCCACATTTATGTGTTTGTTTGTTTGTCTATCTAATCTTTACGGTTTTTATTTCTAATGAGGTCGACCAGTTGTCTATTTATTATTTTTTTTACTACGCATCAAGCTGCGCTGCTTGTCTTTGCTCCTGTGTGCTCGCGCACTCTCGCCTTTTCCACTTATATTTATTTTTGATTTATTTTTATTTATTTTGTCAATTTTAAAAAAAATACGCATCGTGCTGTGCAGTTTGTGTTTGCTTGAGGGCATTCGCGTGCTCTCGCTTTCTCCACTTTACAATTTTTTTGTTATTATTTACCTATTCCAGAGAGTTTATCTTATTTTTTATTTGTTTATTTAAATGGAGTCGACCAGTTGCCTTCCCTTCCTTCCATTATCCGTCACCGAGACAAACTGAACAAAGTTCTGAGGTCGACCTTGTAAAGATAAGGATTCAGGTCTGTCTGCTGTTTACCTTTGCTCCGGCGCGCACTGCCCTTCTCTCCACATTTATGTGTTTGTTTGTTTGTCTATCTAATCTTTGGGGTTTTTATTTCTAATGAGGTCGACCAGTTGTCTATTTATTATTTTTTCTTACTACGCATCAAGCTGCGTTGCTTGTCTTTGCTCCTGTGTGCTCGCGCACTCTCGCCTTTTCCACTTATTTTTATTTTTGATTTATTTTTTATATATTTTGTCAATTTAAAAAAAAAATACGCATCGTGCTGTGCTGTTTGTGTTTGCTTGAGTGCATTCGCGCGCTCTCGCTTTCTCCACTTTACAATTTTTTTGTTATTATTTATCTATTCCTGAGAGTTTATCTTATTTTTATTTGTTTATTTAAATGAAGTCGACCAGTTGCCTGCCCTTCCTTCCATTATCCGTCACTGAGACAAACTGAACAAAGTTCTGAGGTCGACCTTGTAAAGATAAGGATTCAGGTCTGTCTGCTGTTTACCTTTGCTCCTGCGCGCACTGCCCTTCTCTCCACATTTATGTGTTTGTTTGTTTGTCTATCTAATCTATTGGGTTTTTATTTCTAATGAGGTCGACCAGTTGTCTATTTATTATTTTTTTTACTACGCATCAAGCTGCGCTGCTTGTCTTTGCTCCTGTGTGCTCGCGCACTCTCGCCTTTTCCACTTATTTTTATTTTTGATTTATTTTTTATTTATTTTGTCAATTTAAAAAAAAATACCCATCGTGCTGTGCTGTTTGTGTTTGCTTGAGTGCATTCGCGCGCTCTCGCTTTCTCCACTTTACAATTTTTTTGTTATTATTTATCTATTCCTGAGAGTTTATCTTATTTTTTATTTGTTTATTTAAATGAAGTCGACCAGTTGCCTGCCCTTCCTTCCATTATCCGTCACCGAGACAAAATGAACAAAGTCCTGAGGTCGACCTTGTAAAGATAAGGATTCAGGTCTGTCTGCTGTTTACCTTTGCTCCTGCGCGCACTGCCCTTCTCTCCACATTTATGTGTTTGTTTGTTTGTCTATCTATTCTTTTGGGTTTTTATTTCTAATGAGGTCGACCAGTTGTCTATTTATTATTTTTTTTTACTACGCATCAAGCTGCGCTGCTTGTCTTTGCTCCTGTGTGCTCGCGCACTCTCGCCTTTTCCACTTATTTTTTTTTTGATTTATTTTTGATTTATTTTGTCAATTTTAAAAAAATATGCATCGTGCTGTGCTGTTTGTGTTTCCTTGAGTGCATTCGCGCTCTCTCGCTTTCTCCACTTTACAATTTTTTTGTTATTATTTATCTATTCTTGAGAGTTTATCTTATTTTTTATTTGTTTATTTAAATGAAGTCGACCAGGTGCCTACCCTTCCTTCCATTATCCGTCACCGAGACAAACTGAACAAAGTTCTGAGGTCGACCTTGTAAAGATAAGGATTCAGGTCGGTCTGCTGTTTACCTTTGCTCCTTCGCGCACTGCACTTCTCTCCACATTTATGTGTTTGTTTGTTTGTCTATCTAATCTTTTGGGTTTTTATTTCTAATGAGGTCGACCAGTTGTCTATTTATTATTTTTTTTACTATGCATCAAGCTGCGCAGCTTGACTTTGCTCCTGTGTGCTCCCGCACTCTCGCCTTTTCCACTTATTTTTATTTTTGATTTATTTTTGATTTATGTTGTCAATTTAAAAAAAATACGCATCGTGCTGTGCTGTTTGTGTTTGCTTGAGTGCATTCGCGAGCTCTCGCTTTCTGCACATTACAATTTTTTTGTTATTATTTATCTATTCCTAAGAGTTTATCTTATTTTTTATTTGTTTATTTAAATGAAGTCGACCAGTTGCCTGCCCTTCCTTCCATTATCCGTCACCGAGACAAACTGAACAAAGTTCTGAGGTCGACCTTGTAAAGATAAGGATTCAGGTCTGTCTGCTGTTTACCTTTGCTCCTGCGCGCACTGCCCTTCTCTCCACATTTATGTGTTTGTTTGTTTGTCTATCTAATCTTTTCGGTTTTTATTTCTAATGAGGTCGACCAGTTGTCTATTTATTATTTTTTTTACTACGCATCAAGTTGCGCTGCTTGTCTTTGCTCCTGTGTGCTCAAGCACTCTCGCCTTTTCCACTTATTTTTATTTTTGATTTATTTTGTGAATTTAAAAAAAATACGCATCATGCTGTGCTGTTTGTGTTTGCTTGAGTGCATTCGCGCTCTCTCGCTTTCTCCACTATACAATTTGTTTGTTATTATTTATCTATTCCTGAGAGTTTATCTTATTTTTTGTTTATTTAAATGCAGTCGACCAGTTGCCTGCCCTTCCTTCCATTATCCGTCACCGAGACAAACTGAACAAAGTTCTGAGGTCGACCTTGTAAAGATAAGGATTCAGGTCTGTCTGCTGTTTACCTTTGCTCCTGCACGCACTGCCCTTCTCTCCACATTTATGTGTTTGTTTGTTTGTCTATCTAATCTTTTGGGTTTTTATTTCTAATGAGGTCGACCAGTTGTCTATTTATTATTTTTTTTACTACGCATCAAGCTGCGCTGCTTGTCTTTGCTCCTGTGTGCTCGCGCACTCTCGCCTTTTCCACTTATATTTATTTTTGATTTATTTTTATTTATTTTGTCAATTTTAAAAAAAATACGCATCGTGCTGTGCAGTTTGTGTTTGCTTGAGTGCATTCGCGTGCTCTCGCTTTCTCCACCTTACAATTTTTTTGTTATTATTTACCTATTCCAGAGAGTTTATCTTATTTTTTATTTGTTTATTTAAATGATTTCGACCAGTTGCCTTCCCTTCCTTCCATTATCCGTCACCGAGACAAACTGAACAAAGTTCTGAGGTCGACCTTGTAAAGATAAGGATTCAGGTCTGTCTGCTGTTTACCTTTGCTCCTGCGCGCACTGCCCTTCTCTCCACATTTATGTGTTTGTTTGTTTGTCTATCTAATCTTTTGGGTTTTTATTTCTAATGAGGTCGACCAGTTGTCTATTTATTATTTTTTTTACTACGCATCAAGCTGCGCTGCTTGTCTTTGCTCCTGTGTGCTCGCGCACTCTCGCCTTTTCCACTGATTTTTATTTTTGATTTATTTTGTGAATTAAAAAAAAATACGCATCATGCTGTGCTGTTTGTGTTTGCTTGAGTGCATTCGCGCGCTCTCGCTTTCTCCACTTTACAATTTGTTTGTTATTATTTATCTATTCCTGAGAGTTTATCTTATTTTTTATTTGTTTATTTAAATGAAGTCGACAAGTTGCCTGCCCTTCCTTCCATTATCCGTCACCGAGACAAACTGAATCAAAGTTCTGAGGTCGACCTTGTAAAGATAAGGATTCAGGTCTGTCTGCTGTATACCTTTGCTCCTGCGCCCACTGCCCTTCTCTCCACATTTATGTGTTTGTTTGTTTGTCTATCTAATCTTTTGGGTTTTTATTTCTAATGAGGTCGACCAGTTGTCTATTTATTATTTTTTTTTACTACGCATCAAGCTGCGCTGCTTGTCTTTGCTCCTGTGTGCTCGCGCACTCTCGCCTTTTCCACTTATTTTTATTTTTGATTTATTTTTGATTTATTTTGTCAATTTTAAAAAAAAATACGCATCGTGCTGTGCTGTTTGTGTTTGCTTGAGTGCATTCGCGCGCTCTCGCTTTCTCCACTTTACAATTTTTTTGTTATTATTTATCTATTCCTGAGAGTTTATCTTATTTTTTATTTGTTTATTTAAATGAAGTCGACCAGTTGCCTTCCCTTCCTTCCATTATCCGTCACCGAGACAAACTGAACAAAGTTCTGAGTTCGACCTTGTAAAGATAAGGATTCAGGTCTGTCTGCTGTTTACCTTTGCTCCTGCGCACACTGCCCTTCTCTCCACTTTTATGTGTTTGTTTGTTTGTCTATCTAATCTTTACAGTTTTTATTTCTAATGAGGTCGACCAGTTGTCTATTTATTATTTTTTTTACTACGCATCAAGCTGCGCTGCTTGTCTTTGCTCCTGTGTGCTCGCGCACTCTCGCCTTTTCCACTTATATTTATTTTTGATTTATTTTTATTTATTTTGTCAATTTTAAAAAAAATACGCATCGTGCTGTGCTGTTTGTGTTTGCTTGAGTGCATTCGCGCGCTCCTCGCTTTCTCCACTTTACAATTTTTTTGTTATTATTTATCTATTCCTGAGAGTTTATCTTATTTTTATTTGTTTATTTAAATGAAGTCGACCAGTTGCCTGCCCTTCCTTCCATTATCCGTCACTGAGACAAACCGAACAAAGTTCTGAGGTCGACCTTGTAAAGATAAGGATTCAGGTCTCTCTGCTGTTTACCTTTGCTCCTGCGCGCACTGCCCTTCTCTCCACATTTATGTGTTTGTTTGTTTGTCTATCTAATCTTTTGGGTTTTTATTTCTAATGAGGTCGACCAGTTGTCTATTTATTATTTGTTTTACTACGCATCAAGCTGCGCTGCTTGTCTTTGCTCCTGTGTGCTCGCGCACTCTCGCCATTTCCACTTATTTTTTTTGATTTATTTTTGATTTATTTTGTCAATTTTAAAAAAATACGCATCGTGCTGTGCTGTTTCTGTTTCCTTGAGTGCATTCGCGCGCTCTCGCTTTCTCCACTTTACAATTTTTTTGTTATTATTTATCTATTCCTGAGAGTTTATCTTATTTTTTATTTGTTTATTTAAATGAAGTCGACCAGTTGCCTGCCCTTCCTTCCATTATCCGTCACCGAGACAAACTGAACAAAGTTCTGAGGTCGACCTTGTAAAGATAAGGATTCAGGTCTGTCTGCTGTTTACCTTTGCTCCTGCGCGCACTGCCCTTCTCTCCACATTTATGTGTTTGTTTGTTTGTCTATCTAATCTTTTGGGTTTTTATTTCTAATGAGGTCGACCAGTTGTCTATTTATTATTTGTTTTACTACGCATCAAGCTGCGCTGCTTGTCTTTGCTCCTGTGTGCTCGCGCACTCTCGCCTTTTCCACTTATATTTATTTTTGATTTATTTTCATTTATTTTGTCAATTTTAAAAAAAATACGCATCGTGCTGTGCTGTTTGTGTTTGCTTGAGTGCATTCGCGCGCTCTCGCTTTCTCCACTTTACAATTTTTTTGTTATTATTTATCTATTCCTGAGAGTTTATCTTATTTTTTATTTGTTTATTTAAATGAAGTCGACCAGTTGCCTGCCCTTCCTTCCATTATCCGTCACCGAGACAAACTGAACAAAGTTCTGAGGTCGACCTTGTAAAGATAAGGATTCAGGTCTGTCTGCTGTTTACCTTTGCTCCGGCGCGCCCTGCCCTTCTCTCCACATTTATGTGTTTGTTTGTTTGTCTATCTAATCTTTGGGGTTTTTATTTCTAATGAGGTCGACCAGTTGTCTATTTATTATTTTTTTTACTACGCATCAAGCTGCGCTGCTTGTCTTTGCTCCTGTGTGCTCGCGCACTCTCGCCTTTTCCACTTATTTTAATTTTTGATTTATTTTTTATATATTTTGTCAATTTTAAAAAAAAATACGCATCGTGCTGTGCTGTTTGTGTTTGCTTGAGTGCATTCGCGCGCTCTCGCTTTCTCCACTTTACAATTTTTTTGTTATTATTTATCTATTCCTGAGAGTTTATCTTATTTTTTATTTGTTTATTTAAATGAAGTCGACCAGTTGCCTGCCCTTCCTTCCATTATCCGTCACTGAGACAAACTGAACAAAGTTCTGAGGTCGACCTTGTAAAGATAAGGATTCAGGTTTGTCTGCTGTTTACCTTTGCTCCTTCGCGCACTGCCCTTCTCTCCACATTTATGTGTTTGTTTGTTTGTCTATCTAATCTTTTCGGTTTTTATTTCTAATGAGGTCGACCAGTTGTCTATTTATTATTTTTTTTACTACGCATCAAGCTGCGCTGCTTGTCTTTGCTCCTGTGTGCTCGCGCACTCTCGCCTTTTCCACTTATTTTTATTTTTGATTTATTTTGTCAATTTTAAAAAAAATACGCATCGTGCTGTGCTGTTTGTGTTTGCTTGAGTGCATTCGCGCGCTCTCGCTTTCTCCACTTTACAATTTTTTTGTTATTATTTATCTATTCCTGAGAGTTTATCTTATTTTTTATTTGTTTATTTAAATGAAGTCGACCAGTTGCCTGCCCTTCCTTCCATTATCCGTCACCGAGACAAACTGAACAAAGTTCTTAGGTCGACCTTGTAAAGATAAGGATTCAGGTCTGTCTGCTGTTTACCTTTGCTCCTGCGCGCACTGCCCTTCTCTCCACATTTATGTGTTCGTTTGTTTGTCTATCTAATCTTTTGGGTTTTTATTTCTAATGAGGTCGACCAGTTGTCTATTTATTATTTTTTTTACTACGCATCAAGCTGCGCTGCTTGTCATTGGTCCTGTGTGCTCGCGCACTCTCGCCTTTTCCACTTATTTTTATTTTTGATTTATTTTTGATTTATTTTGTCATTTTTAAAAAAAATACGCATCGTGCTGTGCTGTTTGTGTTTGCTTGAGTGCATTCGCGCGCTCTTGCTTTCTCCACTTTACAATTTTTTTTTTATTATTTATCTATTCCTGAGAGTTTATCTTATTTTTTATTTGTTTATTTAAATGAAGTCAACCAGTTGCCTGCCCTTCCTTCCATTATCCGTCACCGAGACAAACTGAACAAAGTTCTGAGGTCGACCTTGTAAAGATAAGGATTCAGGTCTGTCTGCTGTTTACCTTTGCTCCTGCGCGCACTGCCCTTCTCTCCACATTTCTGTGTTTGTTTGTTTGTCTATCTAATCTTTTCGGTTTTTATTTCTAATGAGGTCGACCAGTTGTCTATTTATTATTTTTTTTACTACGCATCAAGCTGCGCTGCTTTTCTTGCTCCTGTGTGCTCGCGCACTCTCGCCTTTTCCACTTATTTTTATTTTTGATTTATTTTTGATTTATTTTGTCAATTTAAAAAAAAAATACGCATCGTGCTGTGCTGTTTGTGTTTGCTTGAGTGCATTCGCGCGCTCTTGCTTTCTCCACTTTACAATTTTTATTATTATTTATCTATTCCTGAGACTTTATCTTATTTTTTATTTGTTTATTAAATGAAGTCGACCAGTTGCCTGCCCTTCCTTCCATTATCCGTCACCGAGACAAACTGAACAAAGTTCTGAGGTCGACCTTGTAAAGATAAGGATTCAGGTCTGTCTGCTGTTTACCTTTGCTCCTGCGCTCACTGCCCTTCTCTCCACATTTCTGTGTTTGTTTGTTTGTCTATCTAATCTTTTCGGTTTTTATTTCTAATGAGGTCGACCAGTTGTCTATTTATTATTTTTTTTACTACGCATCAAGCTGCGCTGCTTGTCTTTGCTCCTGTGTGCTCGCGGACTCTCGCCTTTTCCACTTATTTTTATTTTAGATTTATTTTTGATTTATTTTGTCAATTTAAAAAAAATACGCATCGTGCTGTGCTGTTTGTGTTTGCTTGAGTGCAGTCGCGCGCTCTCGCTTTCTCCACTTTACAATTTTTTTGTTATTATTTATCTATTCCTGAGAGTATATCTTATTATTTATTTGTTTATTTAAATGAAGTCGACCAGTTGCCTGCCCTTCCTTCCATTATCCGTCACCGAGACAAACTGATCAAATTTCTGAGGTCGACCTTTTAAAGATAAGGATTCAGGTCTGTCTGCTGTTTACCTTTGCTCCTGCGCGCCCTGCCCTTCTCTCCACATTTATGTGTTTGTTTGTTTGTCTATCTAATCTTTTGGGATTTTATTTCTAATGAGGTCGACCAGTTTGTCTATTTATTATTTTTTTTACTACGCATCAAGCTGCGCTGCTTGTCTTTGCTCCTGTGTGCTCGCGCACTCTCGCCTTTTCCACTTATTTTTATTTTTGATTTATTTTTGATTTATTTTGTCAATTTTAAAAAAAATACGCATCGTGCTGTGCTGTTGTGTTTGCTTGAGTGCATTCGCGCGCCTCATCGCTTTCTCCACTTTACAATTTTTTTGTTATTATTTATCTATTCCTGAGAGTTTATCTTATATTTTATTTGTTTATTTAAATGAAGTCGACCAGTTGCCTGCCCTTCCTTCCATTATCCGTCACCGAGACAAACTGAACAAAGTTCTGAGGTCGACCTTGTAAAGATAAGGATTCAGGTCTGTCTGCTGTTTACCTTTGCTCCTGCGCGCACTGGCCTTCTCTCCACATTTATGTGTTTGTTTGTTTGTCTATCTAATCTTTGGTTTTTTATTTCTAATGAGGTCGACCAGTTGTCTATTTATTATTTTTTTTTACTATGCATCAAGCTGCGCTGCTTGTCTTTGCTCCTGTTTGCTCGCGCACTCTCACCTTTTCCACTTATTTTTATTTTAGATTTATTTTTGATTTATTTTGTCAATTAAAAAAAATACGCATCGTGCTGTGCTGTTTGTGTTTGCTTGAGTGCATTCGCCGCGCTCTCACTTTCTACACTTTACAATTTTTTCTTATTATTATCTATTCCTGAGAGTTTATCTTATTTTTTATTTGTTTATTTAAATGAAGTCGACCAGTTGCCTGCCCTTCCTTCCATTATCCGTCACCGAGACAAACTGAACAAAGTTCTGAGGTCGACCTTGTAAAGATAAGGATTCAGGTCTGTCTGCTGTTTACCTTTGCTCCTGCGCGCACTGCCCTTCTCTCCACATTTATGTGTTTGTTTGTTTGTCTATCTAATCTTTATGGTTTTTATTTCTAATGAGGTCGACCAGTTGTCTATTCATTATTTGTTTTACTGCGCATCAAGCTGCGCTGCTTGTCTTTGCTCCTGTGTGCTCGCGCACTCTCGCCTTTTCCACTTATTTTTATTTTTGATTTATTTTTTATTTATTTTCTCAATTTTAAAAAAAAATACGCATCGTGCTGTGCTGTTTGTGTTTGCTTGAGTGCATTCGCGCGCTCTCGCTTTCTCTACTTTACAATTTTTTGTTATTATTTATCTATTCCTGAGAGTTTATCTTATTTTTTATTTTTTTATTTAAATGAAGTCGACCAGTTGCCTGCCCTTCCTTCCATTATCCGTCACCGAGACCAAACTGAACAAAGTTCTGAGGTCGACCTTGTAAAGGTAAGGATTCAGGTCTGTCTGCTGTTTACCTTTGCTCCTGCGCGCACTGCCCTTCCTCTCCACATTTATGTGTTTGTTTGTTTGTCTATCTAATCTTTTGGGTTTTTATTTCTAATTAGGTCGACCAGTTGTCTATTTATTATTTTTTTTACTACGCATCAAGCTGCGCTGCTTTTCTTTGCTCCCTGTGTGCTCGCGCACTCTCCGCCTTTCCCACTTATTTTTATTTTTGATTTATTTTGATTTATTTTGTCAATTTTAAAAAAAAATACTCATCGTGCTGTGCTGTTTGTGTTTGCTTGAGTGCATTCGCGCGCTCTCGCTTTCTCCACTTTACAATTTTTTTGTTATTATTTATCTATTCCTGAGAGTTTATCTTACTTTTTATTTGTTTATTTAAATGAAGTCGACCAGTTTGCCTGCCCTTCCTTCCATTATCCGTCACCGAGACAAACTGAACAAAGTTCTGAGGTCGACCTTGTAAAGATAAGGATTCAGGTCTGTCTGCTGTTTACCTTTGCTCCTGCGCGCACTGCCCTTCTCTCCACATTTATGTGTTTGTTTGTTTGTCTATCTAATCTTTTGGGTTTTTTATTTCTATGAGGTCGACCAGTTGTCTATTTATTATTTTTTTTCACTACGCATCAAGCTGCGCTGCTTGTCTTTGCTCCTGTGTGCTCCCGCACTCTCGCCTTTTCCACTTATTTTTATTTTTGATTTATTTTTGATTTATTTTGTCGTTTTAAAAAAAATATGCATCGTGCTGTGCTGTTTGTGTTTGCTTGAGTGCATTCGTGCGCTCTCGCTTTCTCCACTTTACAATTTTTTGTTATTATTTATCTATTCCTGAGAGTTTATCTATTTTTATTTGTTTATTTAAATGAAGTCGACCAGTTACCTGCCCTTCCTTCCATTATCCGTCACCGAGACAAACTGAACAAAGTTCTGAGGTCGACCTTGTAAAGAGAAGGATTCAGGTCTGTCTGCTGTTTACCTTTGCACCTGCTCGCACTGCCCTTCTCTACACATTTATGTGTTTGTTTGTTTGTCTATGTAAACTTTTGGGTTTTATTTCTAATGAGGTCGACAAGTTGTCTATTTATTATTTGTTTTACTATGCATCAAGCTGCGCTGCTTGTCTTTGCTCCTCTGTGCTCGTGCACTCTCGCCTTTTCCACTTATTTTTATTTTTGATTTATTTTTTATTTATTTTGTCAATTTAAAAAAAAATACGCAT
Source organism: Perognathus longimembris pacificus (assembly GCF_023159225.1). Lineage (NCBI taxonomy): Eukaryota > Metazoa > Chordata > Mammalia > Rodentia > Heteromyidae > Perognathus > Perognathus longimembris. The sequence goes on from NW_025960142.1 coordinate 43,236, forward strand.
CGTGCTGTGCTGTTTGTGTTTGCTTGAGTGCATTCGCGCGCTCTCGCTTTCTCCACTTTACAATTTTTTTTGTTATTATTTATCTATTCCTGAGAGTTTATCTTATATTTTATTGTTTATTTAAATGAAGTCGACCAGTTGCCTGCCCTTCCTTCCATTATCCGTCACCGAGACAAACTGAACAAAGTTCTGAGGTCGACCTTGTAAAGATAAGGATTCAGGTCTGTCTGCTGTTTACCTTTGCTCCTGCGCGCACTGCCCATCTCTCCACATTTATTTGTTTGTTTGTTTGTCTATCTAATCTTTTGGGTTTTTATTTCTAATGAGGTCGACCAGTTGTCTATTTATTATTTTTTTACTACGCATCAAGCTGCGCTGCTTGTCATTGGTCCTGTGTGCTCGCGCACTCTCGCCTTTTCCACTTATTTTTATTTTTGATTTATTTTTGATTTATTTTGTCATTTTTAAAAAAAATACGCATCGTGCTGTGCTGTTTGTGTTTGCTTGAGTGCATTCGCGCGCTCTTGCTTCTCCACTTTACAATTTTTTTTTATTATTTATCTATTCCTGAGAGTTTATCTTATTTTTTATTTGTTTATTTAAATGAAGTCAACCAGTTGCCTGCCCTTCCTTCCATTATCCGTCACCGAGACAAACTGAACAAAGTTCTGAGGTCGACCTTGTAAAGATAAGGATTCAGGTCTGTCTGCTGTTTACCTTTGCTCCTGCGCGCACTGCCCTTCTCTCCACATTTCTGTGTTTGTTTGTTTGTCTATCTAATCTTTTCGGTTTTTATTTCTAATGAGGTCGACCAGTTGTCTATTTATTATTTTTTTTACTACGCATCAAGCTGCGCTGCTTTTCTTTGCTCCTGTGTGCTCGCGCACTCTCGCCTTTTCCACTTATTTTTATTTTTGATTTATTTTTGATTTATTTTGTCAATTTAAAAAAAAATACGCATCGTGCTGTGCTGTTTGTGTTTGCTTGAGTGCATTCGCGCGCTCTTGCTTTCTCCACTTTACAATTTTTATTATTATTTATCTATTCCTGAGACTTTATCTTATTTTTTATTTGTTTATTTAAATGAAGTCGACCAGTTGCCTGCCCTTCCTTCCATTATCCGTCACCGAGACAAACTGAACAAAGTTCTGAGGTCGACCTTGTAAAGATAAGGATTCAGGTCTGTCTGCTGTTTACCTTTGCTCCTGCGCTCACTGCCCTTCTCTCCACATTTCTGTGTTTGTTTGTTTGTCTATCTAATCTTTTCGGTTTTTATTTCTAATGAGGTCGACCAGTTGTCTATTTATTATTTTTTTTACTACGCATCAAGCTGCG